>NC_057800.1:338425907-338719783 GCF_018294505.1 Triticum aestivum | reverse complement strand
CTTCCAGACTCCGTTTTCTTGCACAATACTTCTTATGGTCGGTAAAAATTCATTATATAATCTCCCGAAGGTTTTGACCACTTTACCACGACAAAATCCTCTGTTTTCATTTTGAGTTGTTTCTGCAGCAGATTTGGAGCAAGATGTCGTCCCAAGATTCAGAGGGAGAGAGCTACATGGTTGATTATATCACAAACCCAAAGGTATATGGGTATGTGGAACATTATGGTTGGACCACGGAGGAAGAAGAAGATTATGATCCAAAGGGGAAGGAGGAGACAAGCTCCGACGAAGAGGATGATCCACTACCTCAACCTGGCGATATGCATGTGGAGTTCAAGAAGTCAAGCCTCCCTAAGGTCCAATCAATCCCACCTCATTTTTCACAGGACAGCAAGGCAACATTATGCAAAAAGATAATGAAACTCAAGCTCGAGAATGAGGATCTGAGGGAGGAAAATTTTTATCCTTAGACGCAAGATAGAGATGAAGAATGCAACAACTCCATCATCACCACCTCCGAAGAAAGAGACATAATTACCTGGGTATGGGCACTCCCGTTGGCAACTGCCAAGCTTGGGGGAGTGCCCCGGTATCTTTTCACCACCACACCTCTATCTTTATCGTTTTTCTTAGTCCGATCCTTTTGGTTATATCATGATCTAGCAGAATAAAGTTTTTAGTATGATTTAGCCTTGAGTTTTGTTTTGATCTCTATCTATGTAATTGAGTCTATGAGTTATATATAATAAGGAGTCGTTTTGAGCTGAGGGCTTTGCTTTCTTGCTATGATCTTGAGGGGGTTAAATAAAAGAAAGAATAAAAAGAAATAAAAATTTATATATTGATCTCATGGAGAGTAATGACTTCACATATAAAGAGTATGATAAATAAAAGTTGTTGAGAGTTGACAAACATAGTTTTGGTCATTGTTGCAATTAATATCAAGTAATGAAGAAATAGAGGCTTCACATATGAATATACTATCTTTGACATCTTTTGTAATTGTGAGCACTCATTAAAATATGACATGCTAAAAGGTTGATGTTGGACAAGGAAGACAACATAATACGTTATGTTTTCTTATATCCGAATAGAAGTTATATTTTCATGGATCATCGAACATGTTGAGCTCGTCGTTCCCTCTCATGCTAGCCAAATTTTTTGCACCAGGTAGAGATACAACTTGTGCTTCCAAACATCCCTAAACCCAGTTTTGCCATGAGAGTCCACCATACCTACCTATGGATTGAGTAAGATCCTTCAAGTAAGTTGTCATCGGTGCAAGCAACAAAAATTGCTCTGTAAATAGGTATGATCTATTAGTGTGAAGAAAATAAGCTTTATGCGAACTTGTGATATGGAAGAAATAAAAGTGACGGACTACATAATAAAGGTCCTTATCACAAGAGGCAATATAAAGTGACATTCTTTTGCATTAAGATTTTGTGCATCCAACCATAAAAGCGCATGACAACCTCTGCTTCCCACTACGAAGGGCCTATCTTTTACTTTTATCTCCTATCCTTATACAAGAGTCATGGTGATCATCACCTCTTCTTTTTATACCTTTTCCTTTGGCAAGCCCTATGTGTTGGAGAGGTCTGAATATATATATCCACTCGGATGTAGGTTTTCATCAAGTATTATTGTTGATATTACCCTTGAGGTAAAAGGTTGGGAGGCGAAACTATAAGCCCCTATCTTTCTTTGTGTCCGATTGAAACTTTGAACCCATAAGTATCGCTTGAGTGTTAGCAATTTTGAAAGACTAAATGATAGTTGAGTATGTGGAGTTGCTGAAAAGCTCTTTAATTGACTCTTTCCGATGTTATGATAAATTGCAATTGCTTCAATGACTGAGATCATAGTTTGTTAGTTTTCAATAAAAAAATTGACTCATACTTTACCTTGTGAAAAAATTGTTAATTTAGCATAACAAATTATATGGCATTATATGTTGTTGTTCTAAAGATGATCATGATGCCCTCATGTCCGTATTTTATTTTAGCGACACCTCTATCTCTAAACATGTGGACATATTTATTGATATCGGCTTTTGCTTGAGGGCACGCGAGGTCTAAGCTTGGGGGAGTTGATACATCTATTTTGCATCATGCTTTTATATTGATACTTATTGCATCATGAGCTGTTATTACACGTTATATCACAATATTTATACCTTTTCTCTCTTATTTTATAAGGTTTACATGAAGAGGGAGACTGCCAGCAGCTGGAATTCTAGACTGGAAAAGGAGCAGATATTAGAGACATATTATGCGCAACTCCAAAAGTCCTGAAACATCACGGAGCATGTTTTTGGAATATATATAAAATATTGGGCAAAGAAAGTACCAGAGGGGGGCCACCAGCTGACCTTCTGGGCCCCCTGGCAGGCCTCCTATGCCCATCTTTGGTTATACGGTGCGTTTTGACCTGGAAAAAAAATCAGAAGGAAGCTTTCGGGATGAAACGCCGCCGTCTTGAGGCGGAACCTGGGCAGAACCAATCTAGGGCTCCAGCGGAGCTATTCTGACATGGAAAACTCCCTCCGGGAGGAGGAAATCATCGCCATCGTCATCACCATCGATCCTCTCATCGAGAGGGGTCAATCTCCATCAACATCTTCACCAGCACCATCTCCTCTCAAACAATAGTTCATCTCTTGTATTCGATCTTGGTCCCAAAACCTCAGATTGGTACCTGTGGGTTGCTACTAGTGTTGATTACTCCTTGTAGTTGATGCTAGTTGGTTTATTCGGTGGAAGATTATATTTTCAGATCCTTAATGATAATTAATACTCCTCTGATCTTGATCATTAATATGTTTTATGAGTAGTTATGTTTGTTCCGGAGGACATGGGAGAAGTCTTGTTATAAGTAATCATGTGAATTTGGTATTCGTTCGATATTTTGATGAGATGTATGTTGTCTCTCCTCTAGTGGTGTTATGTGAACGTCGACTACATGACACTTCACCATGATTTGGGCCTAGCGGAAGGCATTGGGAAGTAATAAGTAGATGATGTCTTGCTAGAGTGACAGAAGGTTAAACCCTAGTTTACACGTTGCTTCGTAAGGGGCTAACTTGGATCCATATGTTTCATGATATGGTTAGGTTTACCTTAATACTTCTTTCGAAGTTGCGGATGCTTGTGAGAGGGGTTAATCATAAGTGGGAGGCTTGTCCAAGGAAGGGCAGCACCCAAGCACTGGTCCACCCACATATCAAATTATCAAAGTAACAAACGCGAATCATATGAGGATGACGAAACCTTCTTGACAGCAATTCCCATGTGTCCTCGGGAGTGCTTTGCTTTATATAAGAGTTCGTCCAGGCTTGTCCTTTGCTACAAAAAGGATTGGGCCACCTTGCTGCACCTTAGTTAGTTTATTTACTTGTTACCCGTTATGATTTATCTTATCACAAAACTATGTGCCACCGATAATTTTAGTTCTTGTAGAGAATACCTTGCCGAAAACCACTTGTCATTTCCTTCTGCTCCTCGTTGGGTTCGACACTCTTACTTGTATAGCAATGGTGGGCAGTGGAGGGACGGGCGGGTGGCACCGAAGTAGCCGCCTTGGCAATCGCTTATCATTAATGTGGGTGGCAGACGGATGGACGGGCGACAGTTGTGTCATTCGAACGTTAAGCGGTCGCATGCACCAAGAAGCGGCGCGGGCAGTGCTGATCATTTCGGTCAGGAAGCACGTTCAGGAGAGGGGGTTTGGATGGGCCAGGGCGTTCAGACTCGTGCTAGGTAATGGTCCGGTCCAGCACCCGGACATGCAGGCTCGCCAACGAGCTCGCCGAGCTTAGCGATGACAACCAGGAGGCGGCGCCACCGCCCGGGCTAGTTCATGCTGTGTTCACCATAGAGCAGGTGCGGCCACACTTCGATGCCCTAATGGTGGAAGAGCTACCAGCGCCGGAATCGGCATTCCGCTAAGCGCAGGAGGACCAGTGTTACAACCTCCGTCTCCTCAACGAGCATCGGCTCGTGGAGGGATGAATCATCGGCGAACAAGCGAACAAAAATGTCGTCGCGGACATGTGGCCCAATGATAATGGCTTCCTAGATGAGCAACGGGTGTTGTCTCGGACCATCTGTAGGGCCAGCGTTGTTGACCTCGCTGTGGCACCGCCGTCTCGCATCGGCAACATGGTCAACAAACAAGAGGAATCAGGAGATGACTTTACATGGAGCGGATGATAGTAGTGACCCAGCAGGGCCATGGCCGTACTTAGGCAGGTGCGTCCTTACAAGTACATGGAAATATTGCTTCCTCCTTGTTTCTTGACATCAGGGGCCGACACTATTGTCAACGTATAGTCAATAAATGACAGAATTGCACAAGGAGTGGCCGACAGCTGGGACCCAGCAGCTCAAGCAGTATTTTTTTAGGGGTGAGCAGTATTCTTTTAGTGATGTTTTTGTTATTGTTGAGAGGAGTGCGGTATCAACTGGGTGGGCTGTGGCCCGTCTAGCCTAGGCTATTATTTTAAGTAGACCAAATATCCAGCCCAAATATTAATTTTTCTATGTGAAAATGGCTAGACGAGCTTTACTTTTTTTGAGGAATACCCAACCAGGACAACTTGTTATTATCCGCTCTGCTGAGCTGCAAATCTTTTCCTAGGAGGGATGCATTTGGCTTGCCTAGAAAATGGGCATTAAGAAATAATAAAATAGGTTGTAAATATAAAAAAATGCACCCAACCGGTAATTATTTTCAAAATTAGTTTTTTTGGATTTTCAAAATTTTAATATCATTACTTGTTGCGCGCACAAAATTTTGTCGGATTTTTCACTAATATAAATTTATTTTGAAATTAGATTGAATTTGACTCGAAATTTTGGGATAAAAAATAGTCGGATCCCATCAAAATGTGGGAAATTTGGTTGAAATTATTAACCTTTGTCGTGGCTAGAAAATGGGTTGTAATGTTAACAAACAGTAAATGGGCTACAATAAATTCCATTAGAATTATAAATGTGTTGTAAATTATTAAAAATAGCAAATGCGCTATATGTTGTCCGCCGCTGATGTGATGCTCACTTGTAGTCCTACTAAGTTGACACGTACACAAGGCTTTGTCAAGTTATAGTCAACACATGATTCTAGCAGAAGTGACCGTTGGATGTCCATCCAACGACTATCATGCTTCTTCAATCTCGGATATTCTTGCCTCAGGCGCCCAAACACTACTACAGGATGCTGCTAACCCAACACTCCAATCAGAGACCCTTCGACGAAACTGTGTGCGATGCATTAATCGCAAACGGTGATGTAAAATACCCGTCAAAAAAGATGCAAAACATTTGCGATGGCGGATACATCAAACATAGTTCATATTATAAGTATTTGTCTGATGCTTGGCATACGGTTAATCCAGAAGAACTATTTGCAATGAGATAGAACAACAGAAACGGGCAGCTATATCAAGGTGTGTGTGATACACGACATATAGTTTGCTCAGATGAACTATTTGCTATTAGGGAATGCAACAGAAATGGTCAGCTAGATCAAGGTGTGTGCGATATACGGCATACGGGTCACTCGGTCGAACTATTTTTGATTAGGGAACACAACAAAAATGATTCAACTTAACAAGATGTGTGTCATATGTGCCATACAATTCACGTAGATGAACTGTTTGTGATGAGCCAAAAGAACACAAATGATCCATGTAAACAAGATGTGTGTGATCCATGGCAAACAGCCCACTCGGAAGAACTATTTGCGATGAGAATATATAACACATACGGTTACTAGAGTTAATTCGTGTGCGATTCTGTGTGTAAAAATAGTTTGAAAACTGCAAATTAGTTGCTTGCTATGGCTAGGAGTATCGCACATGATGCATGCGCGAGTACTCGTGTGCGATGATTAGTAAGTTACATATACGTTTCCTTATGGTAACATGTGTGTGATAACATGTGACACCGCATACGGTTGTCGGGTTGTGTGCTCCACTTAATCTTCCCGCGCTCCATCGAAGGCTTCCCGCGCTCCACAGGGGTGAATTGTAAAATCCTCAATCCCTAGTCAGCTGCTAGCTATAAATAACCATAGCAATGGCCGCCGCCGGTGAGTCGCTATTGATCCAGTTGCTAGCTAGTTACCCACATATACCGGCATACACCCAACGGCCGACGATGGGATGGAGTCGTGCAATGGCGGAATCGTGGTTGAAGGCACGATGGTTGGCTTGGTGGTCGACGGCCATACCGCCGCCTCTCCCGACGACTGCCAGAGGAATCAGGAAACGCGGTAGGGGCAAGCCGCCAGGTTAGCCAGGGTCGTCCTAAAAGCGGATAGGGATCGCCAGCGGATAATACTACTGGCTCAACACAGAGTGCGGTGGATGGTGCGGGAAGTGGAGGAGGGACCTCGACGACGCAAGGACAACTACGGCAATGGCAGCCGCCGCACGAGGCGCAGGCTTATGTCCCAGATGGAGGAGGGCGCAGCGCCGGACATCGCTAGGGCATTCCTTAGGGCCGTCACGATAGTCCTTGTTGGAAATATGCCCTAGAGGCAATAATAAAGTGGTTATTCTTATATTTCCTTGTTCATGATAATCGTTTATTATCCATGCTATAATTGTATTGATTGGAAACTCAAATACATGTGTGGATGCATAGACAACAACATGTCCCTAGTGAGCCTCTACCGAGCTAGCTCATTGATCAAAGATGCCTATGGTTTCCTAGTCATGGACATGAGTTGTCATTTGGTAACGGGATCACATCATTAGGAGAATGATGTGATGGACAAGACCGAAACTATAAACGTAGCATATGATCGTATCAAGTTTATTGCTACCGTTTTCTGCATGTCAAGTATCTGTTCCTATGACCATGAGATCATGCAACTCACCAACACCGGAGGAGTACCTTGTGTGTATCAAACGTCGCAACATAACTGGGTGACTATAAAGATGCTCTACAGGTATCTCCGAGGGTGTATGTTGAGTTGGCATGGATCAAGACTGGGATTTGTCACTCCGTATGACGGAGAGGTATATCGGGGCCCTCTAAGTAATACAACATCACAAGAAGCATGAAAGCATGTGACTAATGATTTTGGTCACGAGATCTTGTATTACGGAACGAGTAAAGAGACTTGACAGTAATGAGATTGAACTAGGTATGGAGATACCAATGATCGAATCTCGGGCAAGTAACATATCACCGGACAAAGGGAATTGTGTACGGGATTAACTGAATCCTTGACATCGTGGTTCAACCGATAAAGATCTTCGTGGAATATGTAGTAATCAATATGCGCATCCAGGTCCCACTATTGGTTATTGACCTGAGAGGAGTCTTGGTCATGTCTACATGATTCTCGAACCCATAGGGTCGCACGCTTAACGTTCGGTAGCGCTAGGGTAGTATTGAGATATTAGTAGTGGAAAGTCCGAAGGTTGTTCAGAGTCCCAGATGGGATCCAGGACATCACACGGAGCTCCGGAATAGTCCAGAGGTAAAGATTCATATATGGAAAGTGGTTATCGGGGTTCGGAAAAAAGTTCGAGTTTTTACGGTATTGTACCGGGAATGTTCTAGAAGGTTCCGGAGTAGGGCCCACCTGCATGGGGGACCCACATGAACATGGGTAGTGGGGAAAGTCCCCACAACCCTGGACTAGGTGCACCAAGATTCTCCCTTAAAAGGAATAGTATCATATCCCAAGGGGATAAGATCAGGATCCCTAAAAGGGGGGATAGCGATCGGTGGGGAAGAAAAGGTGGGATTTCCTTCCTCCCCCTTTGGCCAATAACCCTAGGGACTTGGAGGGAAAGCCACCAACCCCCTCCATGCCTATATAAAGGTGTGGAGGCGCTGGGGGCAGCCACCCTTCGACCCTTGCCCGTTAACTCTCCCAACTCCTCCCACGTTTCACCGGTACGCGCTTGGCGAAGCCCTGCCGGAATTCCACTGCCACGTTGTTCCACCACCATACTGTCATATTGGTCGTGTTGGTCCCGATCTCATCTACCCCATCTCTCTCGAAACTCCTCCAAACTCCTCCCACGCCACCACCACCATACTGTCATGTTGGTCCCGATCTCATCTACCCCCTCTCTCTCGCTTGCTGGATCAAGGAGAGGACTCCGTCGAGCTGCACGTGTGCTAAACTCGGAGGTGCCGTCCATTCGGCACTTGATCCGGAGTTCTTGGATGGATCGTGATTGGCTCACAAAGACGTTCAACTACATCAATCGTGTTTCTTAATGCTTCCGCTTAGTGATCTACAAGGGTATGTAGATCCAATCTCTTCTCTCGTAGATGTGCATCTCCTAGATTGATCTTGGTGAGCGTAGGAAAAAATTTGTTTCCCATGCAACATTCCCCAACAGTGGCATCATGAGCTAGATCTATGCATAGATGACATCATGAGTAGAACACTAAGGAGTTTGTGGGCGTTGATGGTCAGATTGCCTCCTTCCTTGGTCTTATCTTGATTCAGCGGTATTGTGGGATGAAGCGGTCCCGACCAACTTTACATGTCCACGTACATGAGACCAGTTCCATCGACTGACATGCAACTTGTTGCATAAAGATGGTTGGCGGGTGTCTGTCTCTCCCACCTTAGTTGAATCGGTTGTGGCTTTGCGTAGGTAAGAACGGTTCTTACTAGTCACCCATAGCAGCCACCTAAAACATGCAACAACAAAGTAGAGGACGTATAACTTGTTTTTGCAAGGTATGTTGTGATATGATATGGCCAAAGACATGATGAAATATATTTGATGTATGAGATGATCATATTTTGTATAGATTATCACGACTTGCATGTCGATGAATACGTCGACCGGCTGGAGCCATAGGGTTGTCTTTAATTATTGTATGACTTGCGTGTCAATCAGTAAGCGCTATGTAATACTTTCCTTTATCGCTAAGCGGTAGCAATAGTTGTCGAAGCATGATCGGCGTGACAACCCCGATGGCGACATGATGATGGAAATCATGGTGTCATGCCGGTGATGATAGAATCATGTCGGTGCTTTGAAGATAGATATCAAAAGCACAAGATGATGGCCATATCATGTCACTTATGATTTGCATGTGATGTTAATCCTTTTATGCATCTTATTTTCCTTAGGACGATGGTAGCATTATAAGGTGATCCCTCGCTAAAATTACAAGATAAAATTGTGTTCTCCCCAAGTGTGCACCGTTGCGAAAGTTCGTCATTTTGAAGCACTACGTGATGATCGGGTGTGATAGACTCTACGTTCGCAGACAATGGGTGCAAGCCAGTTTTGCACATGCGGAGCACTTGGGTTAAACTTGACGAGCCTAGCATGTTGCTACTTCTTGAGCTTTTGTTGGTTTTTCCCTTGAAGAGGAAAGGGTGATGCAGCAAAGTAGAAATAAGTATTTCCCTCAGTTGAGAACCAAGGTATCAATCCACTATGAGAAACAAGCAAGTCAAACACTTGCACCTAACGCGATAAAGGGGTTGTCATTCCCTTCACGGTCACTTGCAAAGGTGAGATCTAATAGAGACGGATATAAAATATTACTAAAATATAAAACAAAATAAAAGTAAATAAATTGCAGCAAGGTATTTTTGGGTTTTTTGGTTTATAGATCTGAAACTATATGATGGAAAATAGATCTGGGGGCCATAGGTTTCACTAGAGGCTTCTCTCTTGAAGGGAAATAATACGGTGGGTGAACAAATTACTGTCGAGCAATTGATAGAAAAGCGCAAAGTTATGATGATATCCAAGGCAATGATCATGAATATAGGCATCACGTCCATGTCAACTAGACCAACTCCTGCCTGCATCTACTACTATTACTCCACACATCGACCGCTATCCAGCATGCATCTAGAGTATTAAGTTCATAAGAACGGAGTAACACCTTAAGCAAGATGACATGATGTATAGGGATAAACTCAAGCAATATGATGAACACCCATATATTTACCCTTGATGGCAACAATACAAATACGTGCCTCGCTACCCCTACTTTGCCACTAGGTGAGGACACCGCAAGATTGAACCCAGAACTAAGCACCTCTCCCATTGCAAGAAAAACCAATCTCGTTGGCCAAATCAAAGAGAAATACAAAGATATCAAATCATGCATATAAGAATTCAGAGGAGACTCAAATAATATTCATAAATAATCTGATCATAAATCCACAATTCATCGATCTCGACAAACATACCGCAAAAGAAGATTACATCACATAGATCTCCAAGAACATCGAGGAGAACATTGTATTGAAGATCAAAGAGAGAGAAGAAGCAATCTAGCTACTAGCTATGGACCCGTAGGTCTGTCGTAAACTACTCACGCCTCATCGGAAGGGCAATGGAGTTGATGTAGATGCCCTTCATGATCGGAGCCCCCTCCGAGAGGATGTCAGAAATGGCCCCAAGATGGGATATCATGGGAACAGAAGGTTACATCAGCGGAAAAGTATTTTGCTGGACGCTGTCGGTGTCAAAACCAGCCAATCTCGTGTAGGGGGTCCCAAACTATGCGTCTGAGAATCAAAGGTAACAGGAGACAAGGGACACGATGTTTACCCAGGTTCGGGCCCTCTTAATGGAGGTAATACCCCACTTCCTACTTGATTGACTTTGATGAGTATAGGGGTTACAAGAGCTGATCTACCTCGAGATCGTAATGGCTAAACCCTAGATGTCTAGCCTATATGATTATGATTGCCTCTACGGACTAAACCCTTCAGTTTATATAGACACCGGAGGGGCCTAGGGTTGTACAGAGTCAGTTTACAGAGAAAGGAAACTTCATATCCGAATGTTAATGGTTGCTATCAATTCAAAGGAGAGTCCCATTCGGACACGGGGGAAGGCCTTCTATCTTGTATCTTCACGGCCCGTAAGTCCGGCCCATGTCACATAACTCGGACGGCCGGGGACCCCCTAATACAGGACACCCTCAGTAGCCCTTGAACCAGGCTTCAGTAATGATGTGTCCGGCGCGTAGATTGTCTTTGGCATTGCAAGGCGGGTTCCTCTTCTGAATACTCCAAAGCAGCTAAAAAAAGAACTATATCTGGTTCTGTACAATATTTACAACCCTGAACCACAAGGGTGAAATACTTAAACAAAATAAGTTATGTCTACTGACAGCTCTTAAGGCAAAATGTTATGTTCCGGCCTTATAATTATTTCGAACCGTTTTTTATCCTCTCGCTTCGCGTTTCGAGGCGCAGTCTTTATTGACATGTCTTGTCAAAGCAAAGATCGTGTCCGCTTATTACGGGATTCTTATCAATACGGGTTTGGGTAATCCAACTGTGCCACTTTCCTGACCACTTTGGAATAGGCGAGTTTTGAAGGCTCGTGAGGGGGGCGCTTGATATTCACTGCCTTTATAAGAGGATAAGAACCCACCTTCTTACCTCATGCCTTCTTCCTCCTCTGCCCTTCCATCCTCGAGCTCCAGCGCCCAAGTTTTGATCTTTCTGTCGCCACCAAACACACCAGCCATGTCCGGATCCAGCTCACAAGGCAAGTGGCTGGCTTCCTCCGTCACGGAGAGGAACGTCAAGGAACTCCGGGAAGCGGGGTATTTAGCCGCAAACATCACCCACCGGCTCCCTATCAAAAAGCAGACCATCCCCACTCCGGAGCCTAACGAGAGGGTAGTGTTCATCCCTCACTTTCTCCACGGACTAGGGTTTCCTCTCCACCCTTTCATCTGCGGCCTCATGTTCTATTACGGGCTAGATTTCCATAATCTAGCCCCAAATTCCTTCCTCCATATTTCGGTGTTCATCGTCGTGTGCGAGGCACTCCTCCGCATCCCCCCCACTTTGGCCTATGGCTTCAGGTCTTCAACGTGAAGCCGAAGGTGGTTGACGGAGAGCACGCAGACTATGGAGGCACCATGGTGAGCAAGCTCCCGAACATCACCTGGCCAAAAGGGGCCTTTGTGGAGACCGTGAAGATATGGCAGTAGGAGTGGTTCTACATCACCGAACCCCGCGGTGCCAACTGGGTGGGCCCTCCTGAGTTCAGATCCGGACCCCCGATGCGGCTTGCATCGTGGATAAACAAGGGTCTAGATTGGGCATCGTCCAATGAGGTGATGATGCTACAGAAGCGCATCAAGAATATAATGGAGAAGAACACCAGCCTTGCTGATGTGGTCGAAGTGATGCTTTTTCACCGGATTCTCCCCTGCCAGCGCCGGACTCTCCACATGTGGGAGTTCAATCCGGCTAGCCCTCGGACCCTGCAGCGATTCTTTGGCACAACACACGAAGAGATTTGGAAGCTGCTCTTCAAGGCCCAGAACTCGTGGCCGGAGCCGATCGAAGACATCAGCCTCGACTGTGCTCATCCGGCCACTCGCGTAAGTTTTCGGATTTCTGAACTGTAACTTCAACTTTAAAACCCAAAGTGGTATACTGAGCCTTCCATTCTTTCTTCAGAGTTGGACAAAGAAGGCGGAGCGGATCCGATGCCCGGCTCCGCTGCCTAAGGACCCAGCTATTCCTCTTCTGACGAAGATGTTGTTCCCGGTGCTGTACCAGGCGCCGAAGAAGAAGGCCAAGAAGAAGGGCAAGGGGGCTAAAGGCGGTCTTCGCTGAAAAGGTACTTCGGACGTTATGTCCGGGGATACTGAAGCTCTCTCCTCCCAAGAGGGGGACGAAGATGAAGAGGGGGAGGAGGAGAGCAATTCTCCCCTTATGGGGGGGGAAGAAGAAAAGGGCGGCTTCTGGGGACCTGGAGGCGGAGGCGTCCAAGAAGGTGAAGATCTCCCTTTCGGATGATTCGGAATCGAACACCGAAGTCATCCCCGAGTGGCGCACCAGGCTGAAGCCCCTGGCCGATTCGTAAGTATCCAAGGACACTGTACATATATCCGGTTTTATGTTTTGTTGGTTTAACACATTGAATTGCGTGTTGTAGTCTGGCTCGCGATCTCCTTCAATGATCATCATCTTCTGGGAATTCGATGGGCCGAACATGATGGAGAGCGAGAAGCCTCCACAGGCCTCCCGCCCATTGCCACTGACAACACTGAAGTGTTGTCCCGAAGAACCTCTCCACGCCATGGAGAGGTGTGGGAGGCCGTCCAGACGGCGCCAGAGGATAATACCTCAGCTGCCGAAAACATGGGGGAACCGACCCCCATGGAGACTTGTGGCGGGGGCCATGCCCAATTTGGTCTCCGACCAAATATTATTCCGGAGATCCGCACGTCTCCAGAATCAAGCGAGCAGCCTCCTTTGAAAGAAGGGGGCGCATCGACTCCACCAATGACCTCTGTCAATCCCGAGGCGCCGGACATTCTGGTGGAAGCGCTTCAGCGCGCTTCCATTGTGGAGGAACATCATACCCTTATGGGTATGGTGGTTGAAAAGGTTCAGTCAGCTAAAAACAGATTGAATGAAGCCTATACCAGCCTACTAATAGGCTTTGAGGTATGTGAAGTAATATTGTTTAGCTGCTTTGCATATGCAAAAAATATGCTTGTGTATAGATAGTAGCCCCTGAGACTATGTTCGGCTTTTCCAAAGTAGGGCCGAACAGAGGATCGACTAGTAATCACAGGAGATAACATATGAGTCTATTTTAATAAACAGGCTTTGCTATTAGCAGCAACCGCACAGGCTGTCAAAGTGTCCGAACTTAAGCAGAGGTTGGAGCGGGCTGATGAAGAGCTCATCTGCACTAGTAAGCGGTTTGAGGAAGAGCAAGGTATGTGGTACCTATACATACCCGAAATGATAAGAGCTTTGATTGGCTATCTTGCTGAGTTTTATGGTTATACTCATAGTGAACGTATCTGAGGTCGAATCCCTCAAGAGCACACTGGCCGAGGCCAAAAAGGAGGAGGAGGAGGAATGAGCCTCCCGCCAAAAACATGAAGCGAGGTTGGATGAAGTCCAACAAGAGCTCAAGGATGCCATAAGCCAATGTGAGTCCTTGTAACGCAAGGTTTTAGATCAAGACGCCAAACTTGCTAAGGCCCTCCAAAGCATGAAGGAGGTCTGGGTTGAAGCCCAAGGCGCCTGCCGAGAGATCCAAGAGGCAAGGCAGATAGCGGCGGGTAAGGCCTTTAATATGCAGAGCAAATTTGTAAGGAGAAGATACATCTTACTAACCCGGGTTTGGAGTTCTCCAGGAGCGTTTGCGGATCTGCCCCGGAGTGTTGCTGATGCTGCGGAGTTCTTCCGAGCCGAGGAGGGAAGCTCAACAGAGAAGTTGTTCTAGTCGCAGTACCTTGCGCCAGAGCATCCAGTGCCCCTCAACGATCAGTTGAAGCAGTTGACCGAACTGCATAGGGTGGCCGGACTGGCCATGAAGGATGTTGATGAGGACATGACTACCTTGGATACGACCAAAAATATTGCATACATGCATATTTGTCAAGTGATTTCTAGTGCAAACTATTCAATAATCTATTTATGTTATCCAGAACAAAAATACTTCACACACTTTTGTGTTCTGTCTAATTGCATGTGTATGGGACATTTTTACAACCCACATATGAAGATAAGGCAGAAAGAGATGTTTACTTGCTGTTCAAAAAGTTCTCTCATGTCACGTTCTGGATTCAGATTCAGACTACACAGACATACCTGACTCAAAACGCCAACAACTTTCTCATACGAACTCCAAATTGGGTGATTCTTTTTTTTGTTGGAAACTAGATTTCGTGCTCTTTCCAACCCAATTGGATTCACCTTCAACTTCACCCGGAGCATTGAGATATCGACGAAACAATCTGACGTTGAAGTAGAATCCGAGTCAAACAACAAGTCCAAAGGTGTTGCATCACCTCCACTTGGGCCCATGAGCCTTGTACGACCTAGGGTTAGTTTTAGGCTGCCTTGGGACGTCCTCCCACCTCCTTGGCCTCCACCCCTTGCTCCTATATAAGTAGATCCATCTAGTAGCTTTTTCCTTGGGATTTGTTTAGTTAAAAGTTAGCCATTGCAACTTCGTGTACTTCGTTTGTGTCCAACGACCAGACCAAGACCGCTTATGGATCCCCACCATTATCAATACTTCATATATATTCTCAATATTCAGATTGCTTTATCATATTCTTGCTGGTTCTTCGATTGCTTGCAGGAATAGACCTTCGTGGTCAGGCTGACCGTGCTTCCAGCATCGTCAGTAACATCAGGAGATTGGTTTAGCAATTGCTAAGGTGCAACATCGTGCACGTTTGTAGTCGGATCTTCAAAGTCGACTCCACCAAATCGATAGTTATCATCTCATCAAAAGATCGGGACCCCCGCCTCTATCAAGTGGTATCAGTTTTCAGGTTGCTCGGTGAGAATTTCCGGTTTTTTCTAGATTAGATTTATTTCCTTACCTATTGTCCAAGAAAAAGCCACAAAAAAGTTAGATCTATTCATCCTTTGTCCAAGCCAGTCTAAGCCTTTGCAATTTTTCTTTTCATTGCTTGCATAGTTGAATTATCGGTTGCATCGTCATGTCGAGTTGCTAGTCTTAGTGTCTAGGTCGTTTAGAGTTTCGATTTCTGTTCACATTAGTCACGTCGCCGTTGCATCGTTATCCCTTCCGCTGTCCACCACCCATCCATCAATTTCCTTCACATTCCACCCACCGTTCATTGTCGTAATCATAGTTGAGATCATTCCCATCTTCGCTTGATCCAATCTACATCTTATCTAGTTTGTATTGGAAAGAGGGAGAGAGAAAAAAAGACAGAAAAAAACGAGAGAACAAAAGTAAAAAAAAAGTCAGAGAAAAAAAAGAAAGAAAAAGGAAAAAAAGTGTGAGGAAAAAAAAGAGAGGAGAAAAAAAACAAAATTCGGATCTATCTAGACTCAATCTCGTAGTTGAATTTGGATTGGAATCTGTTTTGTGCACTGTTCAGTAAAACAGGCATAACTTCCTCACACGAAGTCCATTTTGGCTCCGCGAGTACTCAAATGAAAGCTAGCGACGAGCCGCATCTAAATAGTTGAAGAAGAAAGTTCAATATTTGGCAACTCAAAATCGGCTTCTAAATAGGTCTTTTTGCCCTCCGAAGTTCACGAACATAGCTTATTCTAGTTTTCCCGACCAGTTTTAGAATTTTTTGACTCCTCATATCAACTCGGAATTGAGTGATTCTTTTTCCGTTTGAAAGCTTGAGTCAGTGCTATTCTTGAGAAAAATTGGCACAAATTTTTCCAAAGAAAAAGTTGGAGAGAAAGTTGTTGATATATCCTGCTTGGCTGTTGTTTCATATCATTATCTTTACTGCTATTGTGATCTTCACTTATATCTTGTTGTCCAGAGCTACTTCATATCCTTTATTGATGCTAGTTGTTCTACGGCGTGACCTCATTAGTGTTCTAGGCTCGCGTCTCTAGTTCGGTCTAGCCTAGGACCAGCACAGTACCGTCGTTGAGCGTTTATTCAACATTGCATCTTTGAATTGATTATTGCTAATCTTTTGCTACCATATATAGCCAACCCAGCTCCACATATTCTACACCGTGTATACGTACGTTCCCCTGGCAATCGCTTTACTCAATCTTTAGAGTTATTTGACACCGCTGGTTGCCAATCACCACCTGCTGCATGGTAAGAACTTGTAAGATATTGAGATTTGCTATACTGTGAGCGTTTTAGCACCACTTCCAAGTAGTTCATAGGAACATTTTTTTGGATTCTGTTTCTTGTTTCTACTAATCATGACAGGATCCAGAGTCAATTCATGGGCTTTGTCGATCATGGGAGACATGCCACCACCTTTGCAAATACCACAACCGTCACAAGAGGTGCACAAACATCCAAATGCACAAGACCAGGTTAATGTATATATACCACCAAGTAATGGCTGTTTTAGACCTGCTTTATATATTGAATGGGAGTTCAACATAAAAAATATATTTTCTTCCCATATTTTTTATGGACATAAAAAGGTTAAGGTTGCGGTTGGTTCTTTCATTGGTTATGCTTTCGTTTGGTGGAGTGAATATTGTCGGTTACACCCTGATTATATACCTACTAATTGGGATGATTTGAAACTTGCCATGCGATGTACTTTCGTTCTCGCTTATTATACTTGTGACATGATTAAAAAGTTGCAACATTTAAAACAAGGTAGTGACACTGTAACGAAATATTTTGATGATTTACAAACTACCTTGTTGCATTCCTCTTTAGAAGAAAGTGAAGATGATTTTATGGATAGATTTTGGGGAGGATTAAACTATGATATTCAAGAGATACTAATTCATGAAGAGTGTTATCCTATGGACCATTTGTTTCGTCTTGCTTGCAAAGCTGAACAGAAAATAGAATGACGTGTTGCCCATGAGAAGAACAAGCGCACGGTGCACATTCCAATAGTTGATACGATTGTTCCTTCAACTACTAGGCATACTATGACAACCACATCTGTTGTTGTGCGGACTACATCTCCTTCACCATGTGACACATCACCACCGAGAGTGCCTACATCATCTGAGTTGATCATAAAAGGTAATGACAAAGGTACCGATCTTCCACCTCCTCATGAGTATGATGAATACCTTGTCAATTTCAGTTCACCATGTGATGACCTACCCACTACTTTGATCACACCACCTATTTTAGAGGACTATGTTGATGATTTGACTTTGGCATGTGATCAAACAAATGCAATATCAGTAATGTCGAGTGCACCCAGTGAATTAACTATTGATGCAAAAGAACCCATGTTTAATCATTTTGATATGACCTCTAATCTTGGTGATGATTCTGTGTTAAATGACTTATTGCATGTTTGCTTATTTAAGCATGTGGTAGCATGTAAATTTGATGCAAATAAGGTTTATTCCGCAATATTGGGATGGTTTAATGATGAACATTGTCAATCTTTTGATTCGAATAAGAGCTTCACTTATATGTGCAAATTGAGTTGCAACATTTTCATGCCTTATGATAATTGTGATAATATTTTGGCTATACATTTTATGAACTATGAAAGTTACTCATGTCTACATGTGTCATATGTGCAAAAATTTAGGGAAGTAAAAATGGATGACATATACATATACAACATGTACACCTTGTCTCTTTTGTTAGCCACATTTCAGATTAAGCAACGCCGAGGACGGCTTTGTTTTCAAGAAGGGGAGGATGATGAGGACATGACTACCTTGGATACGACCAAAAATATTGCATACATGCATATTTGTCAGGTGATTTCTAGTGCAAACTATTCAATAATCTATTTATGTTATCCAGAACAAAAATACTTCACACACTTTTGTGTTTTGTCTAATTGCATGTGTATGGGACATTTGTACAATCCACATATGAAGATAAGGCAAAAAGAGATGTTTACTTGCTGTTCAAAAAGTTCTCTCATGTCACTTTTGGCCCAAGATAAGATAGAGTCCCAGTCTCTCACGTTCTAGATTCAGATTCGGAGTGCACAAACATACCTGACTCAAAACGCCAACAACTTTTTCATACGGACTCCGAATTGGGTGATTCTTTTTTTGTTGGAAACTAGATTTCGTGATCTTTCCAACCCAATTGGATTAACCTTCAAATTCACCCGGAGCATTGAGATATCGACGAAATAATCTGATGTTGCAGCAAAATCCGAGTCAAAGAACAAGTCCAAAGGTGTTGCATCACCTCCACTTGGGCCCATGAGCCTTGTATGACCTAGGGTTAGTTTTAGTCTGCCTTGGGGTGTCCTCCCACCTCATTGGCCGCCACCCCTTGCTCCTATATAAGTAGATCCATCTAGTAGCTTTTTCCTTGCTATTTGTTTAGTTAAAAGTTAGCCATTGCAACTTCGTGTACTTCGTTTGTGTCCAACGACCAGACCAAGACCGCTTACGGATCCCCACCATTATCAATACTTCATATATATTCGCAATATTCAGATTGCTTTATCATATTCTTGTTGGTTCTTCGATTGCTTGCAGGAATAGACCTTCGTGGTCAGGCTAACCGTGCTTCCAGCATCGTTAGTAACCTCAGGAGATTCGTTTAGCGATTGCTAAGGCGCAACGTCGTGCACGTTTGTAGTCGGGTCGTCAAAGTAGACTCCACCAAATCGATAGTTATCATCTCATCGAAAGATCGGGACCCCAGCCTCTATCAGATGTTATAGTCCGTCTTTGGCCAGCCGAGCCCATACCCAGCAGCTACTTTGGACTCGTGAAGCGGCTAATCAATGCCTGCCCCAGGCTTGACGCCATAAAGCGGTCGGTCTATATCGAAGGTGCCCGGATGGCCTTTGCCCGTGTCAAGGTGTAGTGGACGAAGATGAATGCCCCCAAGCTTGTGACCGAGGGACCACCCGCGGGCAAGGAGCACCGCACACTGGAGCGGTATTTTGATGAAGTCCTGGAAGGGTTCTGCATTGTAGAGGGCCAGTGTTCGAAGGATATTATTTTTTAATAAATGTATCCGGGCTGCCCAAACTTTGTATTATGCAACAAGACTTTTGTATAATATGTTTGCTTGTTTTTATCTCAGATTATTTTCCTCCTGTGCGGGCGTTTGTTGTATCTAAAAATTTGCCTATCGTCGGTTTCAGCCCCCATGTAGATACTATGGGGGTGTTTCGGAATAATGTGTAATCACTCTTGACCCAACATCTTGGTCCTTGAAGGAGGTGATTTACGTAGCGAACCAGGCAATCAGACTATGCGGCTTTAGTACCTTCACTTAGCCATAGAAGTTTGACGGGGGGTTAAGTACTAGCCCCTGGTGCGCGTGCGGCTGTCCGAACTAGGATGCCTTAAGCACGCGACCGAGACGAAGCCGGTCCTTCGTATAATATAGAAAAAATCGCAAAAGATTTATATTAAGTCACGGAATAGCTGACCAGCTCTCGCGGCATCATGATAGTCAGTTTTCGGCTTTCTCCAATGAGGTGTTTGACCGGACGAGCCGGAAACACAATCGCAGTAGTTCTCCCTTTACTACCCTAGCCGAACTGGCGGAACGTAAGGTAGTAACCACAAGAGTCGGGCAACCCAACTATTGACCAAAGACATGATTTGGATGCCGAAGTGTACTATAAAAGTGTTCGGACTTCTTTTTTGAAAAACATGTTTTAGCTGGGTAGAGCCCCTGGTGATTTAAGACTTGTCAGGGTGTATATGAAAATCGGACGAAAATAGGGAATACCGATTAGGAGATGAGCCAAGACCGAATAGGTTGGGCGAAAAATTGTTTCCATTATAGTCTGATTGATACGTCAAGACATATTTTTATGGAGGATGCCATAGGCCTCGAGCCTATTTTACATGCCGAGAATAAGGGAAAGTTGTATACAAGTCCTAAAAAGAGGAAGATGATCTTGAAGATCCTTTGGACACTCTGTCGCATGTCTATGCTGCTTTTTGCCTTGATGTGTGATCCTTTGAGAGGGTGGACGATCGAGTACACTTAAGGGTCCTGGAAAAGGGCCCTTGGTATCATCAAAAGGTGATGTGGGTTGTAAAGAACCTGGAAAAATAAAAATAGGAAAAAGAAAGGAAGAATATGAGGGTCCGGGTAGGATCGAGCCGTATTGTGGACTTTAATATGACTTCGTCCTTGCCCATGGTATCTTTCGTGCGTAGTTATGTACACACGGTACATATGCCACAATCCAGTTGGGGCTATGATGGGGGCTGAATTGCTAATCTAGCTCTTGATGAGCCGGACTGTTATTCTGCCGGATAGACCAGACTCGTTTGACAGTACCTGGTGGCTTGACTGCCGATGTAGTATTCGGCTTGATAAGGCTACCCTGTATTTCAGCTGGGAGGGCCGCAGTGTGCTCCTTAGTACGGAGGGAGCACTCCATGTTTCCAGTGACTGTTATAACACTGCATGGTCCAGGCATCTTGAGCTTTAGATAAGCATAGAGCGGGACCACATTGAAGCGGCGAATTCAGTTCGTCCGATAAGTGCATAATAGCCACGGCAGAAAGGGACGATATCGAAGATCAAGTCTTCGCTTCAGAAATTATCCGATGAGCCGAAAACTACCTACAGCGTTATGGACCATGTGCAACAGGTCTCTACGCCAGGTATCACTGCTTTGAAGGTGGTTTTGGTGGGCTTGATTCTTGATGGATCAATGCCCATTTTGCGGACAGTGTCCCGATAAAGTAGGTTAAGGCTGCTACCGCTATCCATAAGGACTCGGTTGAGATGGAATCTGTTGATAATTGGATCGAGGGCCAATGCTAGCGAACCTCCATGACGGATACTGGTCGGATGATCTCTGCGATCAAAAGTGATCAGACAGGCTAACCAGGGGTTGAATTTTGGGGTGACTGGCTCTCTGGCGTAGATGTCCCTTAATGCGCGCTTGCGCTCCCGCTTGGGGATGTGAGTGGCGTAGATCATATTCACCGTTTCGATTTCGGAGGGAAATTTCTTTCGTCCCCCTGTGTTCGGTGGGCGAGGTTCTTCATCGTCGTCCTCGCTAGGCGGCCCTTTCCCCTTATGCCCAGTGTTTAGCTTACCGGCCTGTTTAAAGACCCAATAATTTCTATTGGTATGATTGGCAGGCTTGTCGGGGGTGCCATGAATCTGGCAAGGCCAGTCTAGTATTCGATCCAGACTGGATGGACCATCCTTGTTTCCTTTAAATGGCTTCTTCCGCTGATCGGGTTTAGAGCCACTGAATCCGACATTGACAGTCGTGTCTTCGATATCCTCATTTTTGCTTCGACGCTTGTGCTTGTTGTGCCGTGGCTTACCATCGCCATCTCTGGCCTCAGAGGTTCCAGGGTTGCTGGTGCTGTCACTTCTACGAGCGAGCTAGCTGTCTTCTCCCATGCAAAAGTGGGTCATGAGTGCGGTGAGGGCTGCCATAGACTTTATCTTTTCTTGGCCGAGGTGTCGGGTGAGCCACTCTCACGGACGCTGTGTTTAAAGGCCCCGAGGGCTTCTGTGTCCGGGCAGTCCACAATTTGGTTCTTTTTAATTAAGAACCTGGTCCATAGCTTCCGAGTTGATTCTTCGGGTTGCTGGACTATGTGACTGAGGTTATCGGCGTCTGGAGGCCGAACATAGGTACCTTGGAAGTTATCTCTAAAGGCATCTTCCAAGTCTTCCCAGCTACCAATAGAGTTTTCTAGGAGGCTGTTTAACCAGTGCCAAGCAGGTCCCTTTAATTTTAGCGGGAGGTACTTGATGGCGTGGAGAACATCACCGTGGGCCATGTGGATATGGAGAAGAAAATCTTCGATCCATACTGCGGGATCTGTCATTCCATCGTATGATTCAATGTTCATGGGTTTAAACCCTCCTGGGAACTGGTGCTCCATTACCTCATCGGTGAAGCATAGGGGGTGTGCAGTGCCTTTGTATAGGGCGTCGTCATGACGCAGTTCGGATGAATTCCATATGCGGTTTTTGGCCCAAGAGAGGTTGTGCCTTCCGCGCCAGGCCTGATGGCCGTCTTCGCACGTTGAAGCTTGCCCCCTCGATCCATAGATCGATCTGGCTTGGCCTGCTCTATTGTCCAGGTCCTACCGAAGGTTGTAGGTGTATCCTGGAGCCGCCGTCTCTCTATCTCTACGGCGAGGTGGTGCTGGTTGGTGTTTGGCGTAGGTTGCCGCTTTATCTTGCCTGCGTGGTGGCTGGTCTGGTTCATCGGCACGGTCATGTCTTGATGGTATGGGCTCGAGGGCTTCATCGTCAAATTGTGGTAGTACCCGACGCTTCGGATAACTCTTTGCTGGGCGTTGAAGGCCGTACTCTTCGGCAGCTAGGACTTGGGTCCATCTATCATTGAGTGTATCCTATTCGGCTTGGAGCCGCTGTTGCTGCTTTTTTTAGACTTCTCGCAATGACGATTAGCTGGCGCTTAAAGCGCTCCTACTCGAGTGGTTCCTCTGGCATGCTGAAGTCTTCGTCGCCGAGCCTCACATCGTCTTCGGAGAGCGGTAGATAATTACTATCTTCCGAGTCCCCGTTCTCGGCCGGATCATCGGGGTTGACTTGCCCCTCTCCCACATCGTCTTGTTCGGATGTGGGATCGACGGGGGCTTTGATACGTCTCCAACGTATATAAATTTTTTGATTAATCCATGCTATTATATTACCTGTTTTGGATGTTTAATGGGCTTTAATATGCTATTTTATATTATTTTTGGGACTAACCTATTAACAGGAGGCCCAATGCCAGTTTCTGTTTTTTGCTTATTTCAGTGTTTCATAGAAAAGGAATATCAAACGGAATCCAAACAGAACAAAACCTTCGCGAGGATCTTTCATGGAACAAACACAAACCAGGAGACTTGGAGTGGAATTCTGGAAGTCTGCGACACCGCCACGAGATAGGAGAGCGCGCCCAAGGGGTAGGCACGCCCCCCACCCTCGTGGGCCCCATGGAGCTCCACCGACGTACTTCTTTCGCCTATATATACTCTTATAACCTAAAAACATCAAGGGGAGCCACGAAACCACTTTTCCACTGCCGCAACCTTCGGTACCTATGAGATCCCATCTGGGGCCTTTTCCGGCGATCTGCCGGAGGGGGATTCGATCACAGAGGGCTTCTACATCAACACCATAGCCTCTCCGATGATGTGTGAGTAGTTTATCACAGACCTTCGGGTCCATAGTTATTAGCTAGATGGATTCTTCTATTTCTTTGGTTCTCAATACAAAGTTCTCCTCGATGTTCTTGGAGATCTATTCGATGTAATACTTTTTTGCAGTGTGTTTGCCGAGATCCGATGAATTGTGGAACTATGATAAAGTTTATCTAAGAATCATATTTGGTTCTTCTTTGAATTCTTATATGCGTGATTTGATATCTTTGCAAGTCTCTTCGAATTATCGGTTCAGTTTGGCCTACTAGATTGATCTTTCTTGCAATGGGAGAAGTGTTTAGCTTTGGGTTCAATCTTGCGGTGTCCTTTCCCAGTGGCAGTAGGGGCAGCAAGGCATGTATTGTATTGTTTCCATCGAGGATAAAAAGATGGGGTTTATATCATATTGATTAAGTTTATCCCTCCACATCATGTCATCTTGCTTAAATCGTTACTCTGTTCTTATGAACTTAATACTCTAGATGCATGCTGGATAGCGGTCGATGTGTGGAGTAATAGTAGTAGATGCAGAATCGTTTCGGTCTACTTAACACGGACGTGATGCCTATATTCATAATCATTGCCTAGATATTCTCATAACTATGCGCTCTTCTATCAATTGCTCGGCAGTAATTTGTTCACCCACTATAATACATGCTATCATGAGAGAAGCCACTAGTGAAACATATGGCCCTCGGGTCTCTTTCTTATTATATTGCATCTCTTTTTATTTATGTCGCATCTCGTTTACTATTTTGCAATCTTTACTTTCCAATCTATACAACAAAAATACCAAAAATATTTATCTTACTATCTTTATCAGATCTCACTTTCGCAAGTGTCCGTGAAGGGATTGACAACCCCTTTATCGCGTTGGTTGCGAGGTTCTTGATTGTTTGTGCAGGTACTAGGTGACTTGATGTTATCTCCTACTGGATTGATACCTTGGTTCTCAAAAACTGAGGGAAATACTTACGCTACTTTGATGCATCACCCTTTCCTCTTCAAGGGAAAACCAACGCATGCTCAAGAGGTAGCAAGAAGGATTTATGGCGCCGTTGCCGGGGAGATCTATGCTAAAGTCAAGACATACCAAGTACCCATCATAAACTCTTCTCCCTAGCATTACATTATTTGCCATTTGCCTCTCGTTTCCTCTCCCCCACTTCACCTTTGCCGTTTTATTCGCCCCTTTTTCTTTCGTATCTTCTCGCTTGCCTCTTGTGTGTCTGTGTGTTAGATCATTTGTTTTGCCGTCATGGCTAGCCCTTTCTCCCCTCCTTTGTCTCCCGATTTTGAAGTTGTTCACTTCAAACAAAGACAAGGAGAAAACCTAAAAGATGCTTGGTATAAGATGATAAAATCCTATCTTAGTTGAAATATATAGGGAGATTTCAAGATTTTACTTCGTAATTTTTATGTTGGGCTATCCATATCCAATAGACAACTCTTGGATTTTGCCGCTAAAGGGAACTTTATTGAAATTGATCCCAATATTGCTTATGAGATTATAGAGGGAATAGTAGGAGTACTTCCCCCACGAAAGGAACTACATCTTACTCAAGAAGGAACCCAAGTTTTAGAGAAATTATGCAAATTGCAAAAATCTATTGAGCCTCTTAAAAATGTTGGCCGAAACCTTCACTGTATGAATACGTTGATCACTCTTTGCAATAAGCAGTTGGATGCTCTAGATCTAAAAAATCTCCGAGCATGAAGGGAAACGTAAGGAACCTCCCGGATCCGAGCATAAATCCATTAAAAAGATAAATACCAAAACTGACAATATCTAGATCTATTCTTGCTTTTATGCCTAGCTAGCGGCGGGAAACGATAGCACTTGTTGGGAGGCAACCCAATTTTATTTTTGTTCTTTACTTTTTGTTCCTGTTTAGTAATAAATTATTTATCTAGCCTCTGTTATGATTGTGTTTTTTATGTTTTAATTAGTGCTTGTGCCAAGTAAAGCCTTTAGGATCTTCTTGGGTGATTGTTGTTTGATCTTGCTGGAAAAAAACAGAAACTATGCGCTCACTAAAATAATTTTCATTTTTTTACCAAAGCGCGATAAAATACTAATTCCAACTGCAGTAGATCAATATACAAATTATTTAGGTCTTCCTCCTTTTTCAGAATTTTTGGAGTTACGGAAGTATTCGAAACCTCCAGATTGCTACAGACTGTTCTCTTTTGACAGATTCTGTTTTTCGTGTGTTGTTTACTTATTTTGATGAATCTATGGCTAGTATCGGGGGGTATGAACCATAGAGAAGTTGGAATAAATTAGGTTTAACACCACTATAAATAAAGAATGAGTTAATTACAGTACATTAAAGTGGTGGTTTGTTTTCTTATACTAGCGGAGCTCATGAGATTTTCTGTTAAGTTTTGTGTTGTGAAGTTCTCAAGTTTTTGGGTAAAAGATTTGATGGATTTTGGAACAAGGAGTGGCAAGAGCCTAAGCTATTTGGATGCCCAAGGAACCCCAAGGTAAAATTCAAGGACAACCAAAAGCCTAAGCTTGGGGATGCCTCGGAAGGCATCCCTTCTTTCGTCTTCGTCTATCGGTAACTTTACTTGAGGCTATATTTTTATTCACCACATGATATGTGTTTTTCTTGGAGTGTCTTGTATGATTTGAGTCTTTGCTTTTTAGTTTACCACAATCATCATTGTTGTACACACTTTTTGGGAGAGACACACATGAATCGAAATTTATTAGAATACTCTATGTGCTTCACTTATATCTTTTGAGCTAGATAATTTTGATCTAGTGCTTCACTTATATCCTTTTAGAGCACGGTGGTGGTTTATTTTATAGTAATTATTGATCTCGCGTGCTTCACTTATATTATTTTGAGAGTCTTTTAGAACAACATGGTAATTTTCTTTGGTTATAAAATTAGTCCTAATATGATGGGCATCCAATATGGGTATAATAAAAAGTTTCAAATAGAGTGCCTTTAAAACTACGAGAAGTTTGATACTTGTTAATTGTTTTGACATATAAAGATGGTGATATTAGAGTCATGCTAGTTGTGTAATTTTGAAATTGATAAATACTTGTGTTGAGGTTTGCAAGTCCCGTAGCATGCACGTATGGTAACCGTTGTGTGACAAATTTGGAGCATGAGGTGTTCTTTGATTGCCTTCCTTATGAGTGGCGGTCGGGGACGAGCGATGGTGTTTTGCTACCAATCTATCCCCCTAGGAGCATGTGCATAGTGCTTGGCTTGGATGACTTGTAGATTTTTGCAATAAGTATGTGAGTTCTTTATGACTAATGTTGAGCCCATGGATTATACACACTCTCACCCTTCCACCATTGCTACCTCTCTCTTGTGCCGCGCAACTTTCGACGGTATCATAAACCCATCATTTACCTTCCTCAAAACAGCCACCATGCCTACCTATTATGGCATTTCCATAGCCATTCCGAGATATATTGCCATGCAACTTTCCACCGTTCTATTTATTATGACACGCTTCACCATAGTCATATTGCTTTGCATGATCATGTAGTTGACATCGTATTTGTGGCATGGCCACCATTCATATTTTTTTATACATGTCACTCTTGCTTCGTTGCACATCCCAGTACACCGCCAGAGGCATTCACATAGAGTCATATTTTGTTCTAAGTATTGAGTTGTAATTCTTGAGTTGTAAGTTAATAAAAGTGTGATGATCTTCATTATTAGAGCATTGTCCCATGTGAGGAAACGATGATGGAGACTATGATTCCCCCACAAGTCAGGGTGAGACTCCGGACGAAAAAAATAGGCCATAAAAAGGCCCAGAAAATGACAGAAAAAGAGAGAAGGGCAATGTTACTATCCTTTCTCCACACTTGTGCTTCAAAGTAGCACCATGATCTTCATGATACAGAGTATCTTATGTTGTCACTTTCATATACTAGTGGGAATTTTTCATTATAGAACTTGGCTTGTATATTCCAGTGATGGGCTTCCTCAAATTACCCTAGGTCTTCATGAGCAAGCAAGTTGGATGCACACCCACTTAGTTACTTTTGTTGAGCTTTCATACACTTATAGCTCTAGTGCATCCGTTGCATGGCAATCACTACTCACTCACATTGATATCTAATGATGGGCATCTCCATAGCCCATTGATACGCCTAGTTGATGTGAGACTATCTTCCTCCTTTTGTCTTCTCCACAACCACTATTCTATTCCACCTATAGTGCTATGTCCATGGCTCGCGCTCATATATTGCGTGAAAGTTGAAAAAGTTTGAGAATGCTAAAGTATGAAACAATTGCTTGGCTTTTCATCGGGGTTATGCATGACGACAGCATTTTGTGTGATGAAAATGAAGCATGGCCAAACTATATGATTTTGTAGGGATGAGCTTTCTTTGGCTATGTTATTTTGAGAAGACATAATTGCTTGGTTAGTATGCTTGAAGTATTATTATTTTTATGTCAACATTAAACTTTTGTCTTGAATCTTTCGGATCTGAATATTCATGCCACAATAAAGAAGATTGCATTGAAATTATCTTAGGTAGCATTCCACATCAAAAAATTTGTTTTTATCATTTACCTACTCGAGGATGAGCAGGAATTAAGCTTGGGGATGCTTGATACGTCTCCAATGTATCTATAATTTTTGATTGTTCCATGCTATTATATTATCTGTTTTGCATGTTTAATGGGCTTTAATATGCTACTTTATATTATTTTTGGGACTAACCTATTAACCGGAGGCCGAGTGCCAGTTTTTTTTGCCTATTTCAGTGTTTCGTGGAAAAGGAATATCGAACGGAATCCAAACAAAATGAAACGTTCACGAGGATCTTTCTTGGAACAAACGAAAACCAGGAGACTTGGAGTGGAAGTCTGGAAGTCCGTGAGGCGGCCATGAGATAGGAGGGCGCGCCCAGGGGGAGGCGCACCCAGGGGGGAGGCGCGCCCCCACCCTCGTGGGCCCCACAGAGCTCCACCGATGTATTTCTTTCGCCTATATATACTCTTATACCCTAAAAACATCAGGGGAGCCACGAAACCACTTTTGCACCATCGCAACCTTCTGTACCCGTGAGATCCCATCTAGGGCCTTTTTCGGTGATCTACCGGAGGGGGATTCGATCATGGAGGGCTTCTACATCAACACCATAGCCTCTCCAATGATGTGTGAGTAGTTTACCACAGACCTTCGGGTCCATAGTTATTGGCTAGATGTCTTCTTCTCTCGCTTTGGTTCTCAATACAAAGTTCTCCTTGATGTTCTTGGAGATCTATTCGATGTAATACTTTTTTGCGGTGTGTTTGCCAAGATCCGGTGAATTGTGGATTTATGATCAACTTTATCTATGAATAATATTTGGTTCCTCTCTAAATTATTATGTGCATGATTTGATATCTTTGCAAGTCTTTTCAAATTATCCATTTAGTTTGGCCTACTAGATTGATCTTTCTTGCAATGGGAGAAGTGCTTAGCTTTGTGTTCAATCTTTCGGTGTCCTTTCCCAGTGACAGTAGGGGCAGCAAAGCACGTATTTTATTGTTGCCATTGAGGATAAAAAGATGGGGTTTATATCATATTGCTTGAGTTTATCCCTCTACATCATGTCATCTTGCTTAAAGCGTTACTCTGTTCTTATGAACTTAATACTCTAGATGCATGCTGGATAGCGGTCGATGTGTGGAGTAATAGTAGTAGATGCAGAATCGTTTCGGTCTACTTAACATGGACGTGATGCCTATATTCATAATCACTGCCTAGATATTCTCATAACTATGCGCTCTTCTATCAATTGCTTGGCAGCAATTTGTTCACCCACTGTAATACATGCTATCATGAGAGAAGCCACTAGTGAAACATATGGCCCTCGGGTCTCTTTCTTATTATATTGCATCTCTTTTTATTTACGTCGCATCTCGTTTACTATTTTGCAATCTTTACTTTCCAACCTATACAACAAAAATACCAAAAATATTTATCTTACTATCTTTATCAGATCTCACTTTTGCAAGTGTCCGTGAAGGGATTGACAACCCCTTTATCGCGTTGGTTGCGACGTTCTTGATTGTTTGTGCAGGTACTAGGTGACTTGCGTGTTATCTCCTACTGGATTGATACCTTTGTTCTGAAAAACTGAGGGAAATACTTACGCTACTTTGCTGCATCACCCTTTCCTCTTCAAGGGAAAACCAACGCATGCTCAAGAGGTAGCAAGAAGGATTTATGGCGCCGTTGCCAGGGAGATCTATGCTAAAGTCAAGACATACCAAGTACCCATCATAAACTCTTCTCCCTAGCATTACATTATTTGCCATTTGCCTCTCGTTTCCTCTCCCCCACTTCACATTTGCCGTTTTATTCACCCCTTT
The DNA here is from genome assembly GCF_018294505.1 of Triticum aestivum. NCBI lineage: Eukaryota > Viridiplantae > Streptophyta > Magnoliopsida > Poales > Poaceae > Triticum > Triticum aestivum. The sequence goes on along the minus strand of NC_057800.1, from coordinate 338,689,895 downwards.
TTCGTTCGTCTCTTTTCGCTTGCCTCTTGTGTGTCCGTGTGTTAGATCGTTCGTTTCACCGTCATGGCTAGCCCTTTCTCCCCTCCTTTGTCTCCCGATTTTGAAGTTGTTCACTTCAAACAAAGACAAGGAGAAAACCTAAAAGATGCTTGGTATAAGATGATAAAATCCTATCGTAGTTGAAATATAGAGGGAGATTTCAAGATTTTACTTCGTAATTTTTATGTTGGGCTATCCATATCCAATAGACAACTCTTGGATTTTGCCGCTAAAGGGAACTTTATTGAAATTGATCCCAATATTGCTTATGAGATTATAGAGGGAATAGTAGGAGTACTTCCCCCACTAAAGGAACTACATCTTACTCAAGAAGGAACCCAAGTTTTAGAGAAATTATGCGAAATGCAAAAATCTATTGAGCCTCTTAAAAATGTTGGCCGAAACCTTCACCGTATGAATACGTTGATCACTCTTTGCAATAAGCGGTTGGATGCTCTAGATCTAAAAAATCTCCGAGCATGAAGGGAAACGTAAGGAACCTCCCGGATCCGAGCATAAATCCATTAAAAAGATAAATACCAAAGATGACAATATCTAGATCTATTCTTGCTTTTATGCCTAGCTAGGGGCGGGAAACGATAGCGCTTGTTGGGAGGCAACCCAATTTTATTTTTGTTCTTTACTTTTTGTTCTTGTTTAGTAATAAATTATTTATCTAGCCTCTTTTATGATTGTGTTTTTTATGTTTTAATTAGTGTTTGTGCCAAGTAAAGCCTTTAGGATCTTCTTGGGTGATTGTTGTTTGATCTTACTGGAAAAAAATAGAAACTATGCGCTCACTAAAATAATTTTCATTTTTTTACCAAAGAGCGATAAAATACTAATTCCAACTGCAGTAGATCAATATACAAATTATTTAGGTCTTCCTTCTTTTTCAGAATTTTTGGAGTTACGGAAGTATTCGAAACCTCCAGATTGCTACAGACTGTTCTGTTTTGACAGATTCTGTTTTCATGTGTTGTTTACTTATTTTGATAAATCTATGGCTAGTATCGGGGGGTATGAACCATAGAGAAGTTGGAATAAATTAGGTTTAACACCACTATAAATAAAGAATGAGTTAATTACAGTACATTAAAGTGGTGGTTTGTTTTCTTATACTAGCGGAGCTCATGAGATTTTCTGTTAAGTTTTGTGTTGTGAAGTTTTCAAGTTTTTGGGTAAAAGATTTGATGGATTTTGGAACAAGGAGTGGCAAGAGCCTAAGCTTGGGGATACCCAAGGAACCCCAAGGTAAAATTCAAGGACAACCAAAAGCCTAGGCTTGGGGATGCCCCGGAAGGCATCCCTTCTTTCATCTTCATCTATCGGTAACTTTACTTGAGGCTATATTTTTATTCACCACAAGATATGTGTTTTTCTTGGAGTGTCTTGTATGATTTGAGTCTTTGCTTTTTAGTTTACCACAATCATCATTGCTGTACACACTTTTTGGTAGAGACACACATGAATCGGAATTTATTAAAATACTCTATGTGCTTCACTTATATCTTTTGAGCTAGATAATTTTGCTCTAGTGCTTCACTTATATCCTTTTAGAGCACGGTGGTGGTTTTATTTTATAGTAATTATTGATCTCTCGTGCTTCACTTATATTATTTTGAGAGTCTTTTAGAACAACATGGTAATTTGCTTTGGTTATAAAATTAGTCCTAATATGATGGGCATCCAAGATGGGTATAATAAAAAGTTTCATATAGAGTGCATTTAAAACTATGAGAAGTTTGATACTTGATAATTGTTTTGAGATATAAAGATGGTGATATTAGAGTCATGCTAGTTGTGTAATTGTGAAATTGAGAAATACTTGTGTTGAGGTTTGCAAGTCCCGTAGCATGCACGTATGGTATCCGTTGTGTGACAAATTTGGAGCATGAGGTGTTCTTTGATTGCTTTCCTTATGAGTGGCGGTCGGGGACGAGCGATGGTGTTTTCCTACCAATCTATCCCCCTAGGAGCATGCGCATAGTGCTTGCCTTGGATGACTTGTAGATTTTTGCAATAAGTATGTGAGTTCTTTATGACTAATGTTGAGCCCATGGATTATACGCACTCTCACCCTTCCACCATTGCTACCCTCTCTTGTGTCACGCAACTTTTGCCGGTACCATAAACCCATCATTTACCTTCCTCAAAACAGCCACCATACCTACCTATTATGGCATTTCCATAGCCATTCCGAGATATATTGCCATGCAACTTTCCACCGTTCTGTTTATTATGACACGCTTCACCATAGTCATATTGCTTTGCATGATCATGTAGTTGACATCGTATTTGTAGAATGGCCACCGTTCATATTTTTTTATACATGTCACTCTTGATTCATTGCACATCCCAGTACACCGCCAGAGGCATTCACATAGAGTCATATTTTTTTCTAAGTATCGAGTTGTAATTATTGAGTTGTAAGTTAATAAAAGTGTGATGATCTTCATTATTAGAGCATTGTCCCATGTGAGGAAACGATGATGGAGACTATGATTCCCCCACAAGTCAGGGTGAGACTCCGGACGAAAAAAATAGGCCATAAAAAAGGTCCAGAAAATGACAGAAAAAGAGAGAAGGGGAAATGTTACTATCCTTTCTCCACACTTGTGCTTCAAAGTAGCACCATGATCTTCATGATACAGAGTATCTTATGTTGTCACTTTCATATACTAGTGGGAATTTTTCATTATAGAACTTGGCTTGTATATTCCAATGATGGGCTTCCTCAAATTACCCTAGGTCTTCATGAGCAAGCAAGTTGGATGCACACCCACTTAGTTACTTTTGTTGAGCTTTCATACACTTATAGCTCTAGTGCATCCGTTGCATGGCAATCACTACTCACTCACATTGATATCTAATGATGGGCATCTCCATAGCCCATTGATACGCCTAGTTGATGTGAGACTATCTTCCTCCTTTTGTCTTCTCCACAACCACTGTTCTATTCCACCAATAGTTATATGTCCATGGCTCGCCCTCATATATTGCGTGAAAGTTGAAAAAGTTTGAGAATGCTAAAGTATGAAACAATTGCTTGGCTTTTCATCGGGGTTGTGCATTATGGCAGCATTTTTTGTGATGAAAATGAAGCATGGCCAAACTATATGATTTTGTAGGGATGAGCTTTCTTTCGCTATGTTATTTTGAGAAGACATAATTGCTTGGTTAGTATGCTTGAAGTATTATTATTTTTATGTCAACATTAAACTTTTGTCTTGAATCTTTCGGATCTGAATATTCATGCCACAATAAAGAAGATTGCATTGAAATTATCTTAGGTAGCATTCCACATCAAAAAATTTGTTTTTATCATTTACCTACTCGAGGATGAGCAGGAATTAAGCTTGGGGATGCTTGATACGTCTCCAATGTATCTATAATTTTTGATTGTTCCATGCTATTATATTATCTGTTTTGCATGTTTAATGGGCTTTAATATGCTACTTTATATTATTTTTGGGACTAACCTATTAACCGGAGGCCGAGTGCCAGTTTTTTTTGCCTATTTCAGTGTTTCGTGGAAAAGGAATATCGAACGGAATCCAAACGAAATGAAACGTTCACGAGGATCTTTCTTGGAACAAACGAAAACCAGGAGACTTGGAGTCGAAGTCTGGAAGTCCGCGAGGCGGCCACGAGATAGGAGGGCGCGCCCAGGGGGGAGGCGCGCCCCCACCCTCGTGGGCCCCACAGAGCTCCACGAACGTACTTCTTTCGCGTATACATACTCTTATACCCTAAAAACATCAGGGGAGCCACGAAACCACTTTTGCACCATCGCAACCTTCTGTACCCGTGAGATCCCATCTGGGGCCTTTTTCGGTGATCTAACGGAGGGGGATTTGATCACGGAGGGCTTCTACATCAACACCATAGCCTCTCCAATGATGTGTGAGTAGTTTACCACAGACCTTCGGGTCCATAGTTATTAGCTAGATGTCTTCTTCTCTCTCTTTGGTTCTCAATACAAAGTTCTCCTTGATGTTCTTGGAGATCTATTCGATGTAATACTTTTTTGCGGTGTGTTTGCCGAGATCTGGTGAATTGTGGATTTATGATCAAGTTTATCTATGAATAATATTTGGTTCCTCTCTGAATTGTTATGTGCATGATTTGATATCTTTGCAAGTCTCTTCAAATTATCGGTTTAGTTTGGCCTACTAGATTGATCTTTCTTGCAATGGGAGAAGTGCTTAGCTTTGTGTTCAATCTTGCGGTGTCCTTTCCTAGTGATAGTAGGGGCAGCAAGGCACGCATTGTATTGTTGCCATTGAGGATAAAAAGATGGGGTTTATATCATATTGCTTGAGTTTATCCCTCTACATCATGTCATCTTACTTAAAGCGTTACTCGATTCTTATGAACTTAATACTCTAGATGCATTCTAGATAGCGGTCGATGTGTGGAGTAGTAGTAGTAGATGCAGAATCGTTTTGGTCTACTTAACACGGATGTGATGCCTATATTCATAATCATTGCCTAGATATTCTCATAACTATGCGCTCCTCAATCAATTGCTCGACAGTATTTTTTAACCACTGTAATACATGCTATCATGAGAGAAGCCACTAGTGAAACATATGGCCCCTGGGTCTCTTTCTTATTATATTGCATCTCTTTTTATTTACATCGCATCTCGTTTACTATTTTGCAATCTTTACTTTCCAATCTATACAACAAAAATACCAAAAATATTTATCTTACTATCTTTATCAGATCTCACTTTCGCAAGTGACCATGAAGGGATTGACAACCCCTTTATCGCGTTGGTTGTGAGGTTCTTGATTGTTTGTGCAGGTACTAGGTGACTTGCGTGTTATCTCCTACTGGATTGATACCTTGGTTCTCAAAAACTGAGGGAAATACTTACGCTACTTTGCTGCATCACCCTTTCCTCTTCAAGGGAAAACCAACGCATGCTCAAGAGGTAGAAGGCTTCGGGCTCTTCGGCACCCTCCGGAGTGTTATCGTCTCCGGTGCCGGTATTACTATCTTTTCCACGACGTGATTTTGAGCGGCGTCGCTGGCGTCGATGTTTCGGTTGTGCCTCATCAGGTTTCTCCTCCACCGGATCTTTCCTGTTTGCATCTTCATCCTCTTTGGGTGTGTCCACCATGTACACGTCGTATGTGGAGGTGGCCGTCGAACGTCCGGTAATCGGTGGGTCTTGTTCGTCTCCGGCATCGTCGTCCATGTCATCGATATCTTTGGAGGCGTAATCCAGCATGTCGGTTAAGTCTTCGACAGTGGCTATGAAGTGGGTGGTGGACGGGACGTAAAATTCCCTGCTCTCCACCCCTAGTCCAGGCAGGGCGTAGTTTGGAAGTGATTCCTCTGTAATAGAGAGGGATCGCATTAAGTCCAGGGCCTCGTTTAAGAGCGAGGTTTTGACATGGAAGCGAGAGTCCGCGGGGCTGGCTGGGGTGATAGCCTCCTGGCCCTGCCTACTTGGCGCGGACTTCGAGAGTTCGGATCTGGAGTCCGGGGGCGACTCTGGCCATTCAATGATAGGGGAACCTGGACTGATTCCGAGTTCGCCGTGGACACGATCGCCTCCGAATCCTCAATAATGCGGTTTTCAACGAAGAGTCCGGTGGGATCCACACTCCCATCTTCAGACCTGGTGGTTTGCTCCGGATCTAAGGACAGAGCGATGGTCGAGGCCGCGAACCCTTTGAAGATCAAGTCTTCTCGAATATCGATGACATAGTTTAGGTTCTCGAAACTGATCTGATGACCAGGAGCGTAGCTATCGATCTGTTCAAGGTGACCAATCGAGTTGGCACGCAGAACGAAGCCCCGAATACAAAAATCTGGCTGGGGAGGTCAACTTCCCCGGAGACGGCATCATTGTAGATGATCGAACGAGCCATCGAGCCTTCTGTTGACGGCATAGTGGAACTCTTAATGAAAGCACCAATGTCGGTGTCAAACCCGGCTAATCTCAGGTAGGGGGTCCCGAACTGTGCGTCTGAGGATCGAAGGTAATAGGAGACAAGGGACATGATGTTTACCCGGGTATTGGCCCTCTTAATGGAGGTAATACCCTACTTCCTGCTTAATTGACATTGATGAGTATAGGGGTTACAAGAGTTGATCTACCTCGAGATCGTAATGGCTAAACCCTAGATGTCTAGCCTATATGATTATGACTGCCTCTACGGACTAAACCCTCCAGTTTATATAGACACCGGAGGGGCCTAGGGTTGTACAAAGTCGGTTTACAGAGAAAGGAAACTTCATATCCAAACGTTAAAGCTTGCCATCCACGCAAAGGAGAGTCCCATCCGGACACGGGGGAAGGCCTTCTATCTTGTATCTTCACGGCCAATCAGTCTGGCCCATGTCACATAACCTGGACGCCCGGGGACCCCCTAATCCAGGACTCCCTCAGACACCTCTATTGATAATGGAATATTTCTGAATTTATAGAGCTGAGAGGGAGGTTGGTGGACTCCCAGGGGGCGTACAATCCATGGGCTCCCCCCCTAGGGTGCGCCCTAAGGGCTTGTGGTGCCCTCGGGACTCTTCTGACTTCATCTCCAAGTTCCGTGGGTGTCTTCCGGTCCAAGAAAAATCATCACGATTTTTTTATTCTGTTTGGACTTTGTTTGGTATTCGTTTTCTATAAAACTCAAAAACAAGGAAAAACAGAAACTGGCACTGGCTCTAGGTTAATAAGTTAGTCCCAGAAATAATATAAAATAGCATATTAATGCATATAAAACATCCAAAACAAATAATATAATAGCATGGGACAATCAAAAATTATAGATGCGTTGGAGACATATCAAGCATCCCCAACCTTAATTCATGCTCGTCCTCGAGTAGATAAATGATAAAAATATAATTTTTGATGTGGAATGCTACCTAACATATTTATCCATGTAATTTTCTTTATTGTGGCAGGAATGTTTAGATCTAGAAGATTCAAAACAAAAGATTAATATTGACATAAAAACAATAATACTTCAGGCATACTAATAAAGCAATTATGTCTTCTCAAAATAACATGGCCAAAGAAAGTTATCCCTACAAAATCATACAGTGTGGCTATGCTCCATCTTCATCACACAAAGTATTAAATCATGCATAATCCCGATGACAAGCCAAGCTATTGTTTCATACTTTTGATGTTCTCAAACTTTTTCAACTTTCACACAATACATCAGCGTGAGCCATGGATATAGCACTATAGGTGAAATAGAATATGGTGGTTGTGGAGAAGACAAAAAGAAGCAGATAGTCTCACATCAACTAGGCGTATTAACATGCTATGGAGATGACCATCAATAGATATCAATGTGAGTGAGTAGGGATTGCCATGCAACAGATGCACTAGAGCTATAAGTGTATGAAAGCTCAAAAATAAAATAAGTGGGTGTGCATCCAACTCGCTTGCTCACGAAGACCTAGGGCAATTTGAGGAAGCCCTTCATTGGAATATACAAGCCAAGTTATATAATAAAAAATTCCCACTAGTATATTAAAGTGACAACATAGGAGACTCTCTATCATGAAGATCATGGTGCTACTTTGGAGCACAAGTGTGGAAAAAGGATAGTAACATTGTCCCTTCTCACTTTTCTCACTCTCTCATTTTTTTGATGGGCTTCTTTGTCCTCTTTTATTTTTTATAAAGTCCGGAGACTGAACCCAACTTGTGAGGGAATCATAGCTTCCATCATCCTTTCCTCACATGGGACAATGGTCTAATAATGATGATCATCACATTTTTATTTACTTACAACTCAAGAATTACAACTTGATACTTAGAAAAAAAATATGACTCTATATGAATGCCTCCGGCGGTGTACTGGGATGTGCAATGATCTAGTGTAGCAATAACATCAAGACATCATGCTAGCTATCTTACAATCATGCAAAGCAATATGACAATGATGATGCGTGTCATAATAAAATAGAACAGTGGAAGTTGCATGGCAATATATCTCGGAATGGCTATGGAAATGGCATAATAGGTAGGTATGGTGGCTGTTTTGAGGAAGGGTAAATGGTGGATTTAATGCACCGGCGAAAGCTGCAGGGTACTAGAAAGGCTAGCATTTGTGGACGGGTGAGAGTGCGTATAATCCATGGAATCAACATTAGTCATAAAGAACTCACATACTTATTGCAAAAATCAATTAGTCATCGAAACAAAGTACTACATGTTGGGGAACGTAGTAATTTCAAAAAATTTCCTACGCACACGCAAGATCATGGTGATGCATCGCAACGAGAGGGGAGAGTGTGATCTACGTACCCTCATAGACCGACAGTGGAAGCGTTATGACAACGCGGTTGATGTAGTCGTACGTCTTCACGGCCCGCTCGATCAAGCACTGAAACTACGACACCTCCGAGTTCTAGCACACATTCAGCTCGATGACGATCCCCGGACTCCGATCCAGCAAAGTGTTGGGGAAGAGTTCCGTCAGCACGACGGCGTGGTGACGATCTTGATGTTCTACTGTCGCAGGGCTTCGCCTAAGCACCACTACAATATTATCGAGGACTATGGTGGAAGGGGGCACCGCACACGGCTAAGAGAACGATCTTAGAGATCAACTTGTGTGTCTAGGGGTGCCCCCTGCCCCCGTATATAAAGGAGCTAAGGGGGGGTGCGGTCGGCCATAGGAGGAGGCGCGCAGGAGGAGTCCTACTCCTACCGGGAGTAGGACTCCCCCCTTTCCCTAGTTGGATTAGGACTTGGGGAAGAAGGAAGAGAGGGACGAAAGGAAAGGGGGGCACCGCCCCCCCTCCTTGTCCAATTCGGACTTGGGGGGGCGCAGCAGCCCCTAGGCCTCCTCTCCTCTTCCTCCACTAGGCCCATTAAGGCCCATTAGGTTACCGGGGGGTTCCGGTAACCTCCCGGTACTCCGGTAAAATGCCGATTTCACCCGGAACACTTCCGATGTCCAAACATAGGCTTCCAATATATCAATCTTTATGTCTCGACCATTTCGAGACTTCTCGTCATGTCCATGATCACATCCGGGACTCCGAACTAACTTCGGTACATCAAAATATATAAACTCATAATGAAACTGTCATCGTAACGTTAAGCGTGCGGACCCTACGGGTTCGAGAACAATGAAGACATGACCAAGACATGTCTCCAGTCAATAACCAATAGCGGAACCTGGATGCTCATATTGGCTCCCACATATTCTACGGAGATCTTTTATCGGTCAGACCACATAACAACATACTTTGTTCCCTTTGTCATCGGTATGTTACTTGCCCGAGATTCGATCGTTGGTATCTCAATACCTACTTCAATCTCGTTACCGGCAAGTCTCTTTACTCGTTTCGTAATACATCATCTCACAACTAACTCATTAGTTGCAATGCTTGCAAGGCTTATGTGATGTGCATTACCGAGAGGGCCCAGAGATACCTCTCCGACAATCGGAGTGACAAATCCTAATATCGAAATACGCCAACCCAACATGTACCTTTGGAGACACCGGTAGAGCTCCTTTATAATCACCCAGTTATGTTGTGATGTTTGGTAGCACACAAAGTGTTCCTCCAGCAAACGGGAGTTGCATAATCTCATAGTCATAGGAACATGTATAAGTCATGAAGAAAGCAATAGCAACATACTAAACGATCGGGTGCTAAGCTAATGGAATGGGTCATGTCAATCACATCATTCTCCTAATAATGTGATCCCATTAATCAAATGACAACAAATGTCTATGGTTAGGAAACATAACCATCTTTGATTAACGAGCTAGTCAAGTAGAGGCATACTAGTGATGTTTAGTTTGTCTATGTATTCACACAAGTATTATGTTTCCGGATAATACAATTCTAGCATGAACAATAAACATTTATCATGATATAAGGAAATAAAATAATAACTTTATTATTGCCTCTAGGGCATATTTCCTTCAGTCTGCCACTTGCACTAGAGTCAATAATCTAGATTACACCATAATGATTCTAACACCCATGGAGCTATGGTGCTGATCATGTTTTGCTCGTGGAAGAGGCTTAGTCAATGGGCCTGCTACATTCAGATCCGTATGTATCTTGCAAATCTCTATGTCTCTCACCTGGACTAGATCCTGGATGGAATTGAAGAGTCTCTTGATGTGCTTGGTTCTCTTGTGAAATCTGGATTGCTTTGCCAAGGCAATTGCACCAGTATTGTCACAAAAGATTTTCATTGGACCCGATGCACTAGGTATGACACCTAGATCGGATATGAACTCCTTCATCCAGACTCCTTCGTTTGCTGCTTCCGAAGCAGCTATGTACTCCGCTTCACATGTAGATCCCGCCACAACGCTTTGTTTAGAACTGCACCAACTGGCAGCTCCACCATTTAATGTAAACACGTATCCGGTTTGCGATTTAGAATCGTCCGGATCAGTGTCAAAGCTTGCATCAATGTAACCATTTACGATGAGCTCTTTGTCACCTTCATATATGAGAAACATATCCTTAGTCCTTTTCAGGTATTTCAGGACGTTCTTGACCGCTGTCCAGTGTTCCACTCCTGGATTACTTTGGTACCTCCCTGCTAGACTTATAGCAAGACACACATCAGGTCTGGTACACAGCATTGCATACATGATAGAGCCAATGGCTGAAGCATAGGGAACATCTTTCATTTTCTCTCTATCTTCTACATTGGTCGGGCATTGAGTCTTACTCAATTTCACACCTTGTAACACAGGCAAGAATCCTTTCTTTGCTTGATCCATTTTGAACTTCTTCAAAACTTTGTCAAGGTATGTGCTTTGTGAAAGTCCAATTAAGCGTCTTTTGAAAAACTCTTATTCAAGTATCCCTTTATGCTATCCAGAAATTATATATCATTTCCGATTAATAATATGTCATGTACATATAATATCAGAAACGCTACAGAGCTCCCACTCACGTTCTTGTAAATACAGGCTTCTCCAAAAGTTTGTACAAAACCAAATGCTTTGATCACACTATCGAAGCGTTTATTCCAACTCCGAGAGGCTTGCACCAGTCCATAAATGGATCGCTGGAGCTTGCACACTTTGTTAGCTCCCTTTGGATCAACAAAACCTTCTGGCTGCATCATATACAACTCTTCTTCCAGAAATCCATTCAGGAATGCAGTTTTGACATCCATCTGCCAAATTTCATAATCATAAAATGCGGCAATTGCTAACATGATTCGGACAGACTTAAGCATCGCTACGGGTGAGAAGGTCTCATCGTAGTCAATCCCTTGAACTTGTCGAAAACCTTTTGCGACAAGTCGAGCTTTGTAGATAGCAACATTACCGTCAGCGTCAGTCTTCTTCTTGAAGATCCATTTATTCTCAATTGCTTGCCGATCTTTTGGCAAGTCAACCAAAGTCCACACTTTGTTCTCATACATGGATCCCATCTCAGATTTCATGGCTTCAAGCCATTTTGCGGAATCTGGGCTCACCATCGCTTCTCCATAGTTCGTAGGTTCATCATGATCTAGTAGCATGACTTCCAGAATAGGATTACGGCACCACTCTGGTGCGGATCTTACTCTGGTTGATCTACGAGGTTTAGTAGTATCTTGTTCTGAAGTTTCATGATCATCATCATTAGCTTCCTCACTAATTGGTGGTAGGTGTCACAGAAACCGGTTTCTGTGATGTACCACTTTCCAATAAGGGAGCAGGTATAGTTACCTCATCAAGTTCTACTTTCCTCCTACTCACTTCTTTCGAGAGAAACTCCTTCTCTAGAAAGTTTCTGAATTTAGCAACAAAAGTCTTGCCTTCGGATCTGTGATAGAAGGTGTATCCAATAGTTTCCTTTGGATATCCTATGAAGACACATTTCTCCGATTTGGGTTCAAGCTTATCAGGTTGAAGCTTTTTCACATAAGCATCACAGCCCCAAACTTTCAGAAACGACGACTTTGGTTTCTTGCCAAACCATAGTTCATAAGGCGTCGTCTCAACGGATTTTGATGGTGCCCTATTTAACGTGAATGTGGCCGTCTCTAAAGCATAACCCCAAAACGATAGCGGCAAATCAGTAAGAGACATCATAGATCGCACCATATCTAGTAAAGTACAATTACGACGTTCGGACACACCATTACGCTGTGGTGTTCCGGGTGGCGTGAGTTGCGAAACTATCCCACATTGTTTCAAATGTACACCAAACTCGTAACTCAAATATTCTCCTCCACGATCAGATCGTAGGAATTTTATTTTCTTGTTACGATGATTTTCAGCTTCACTCTGAAATTCTTTGAACTTTTCAAATGTTTCAGACTTATGTTTCATTAAGTAGATATACCCATATCTGCTTAAGTCATCTGTGAAGGTGAGAAAATAACGATATCCACCACGAGCCTCAACATTCATCGGACCACATACATCTGTATGTATGATTCCTAACAAATTTGTTGCTCTCTCCATAGTACCGGAGAACGGTGTTTTTGTCATCTTACCCATAAGGCACGGTTCGCAAGTACCAAGTGATTCATAATCAAGTGGTTCCAAAAGTCCATCGGTATGGAGTTTCTTCATGCGCTTTATACCGATATGACCTAAACGGCAGTGCCACAAATAAGTTGCACTATCATTATCAACTCTGCATCTTTTGGCTTCAACATTATGAATGTGTGTGTCGCTACTATCGAGATTTAATAAGAATAGACCATTCTTCATGGGTGCATGACCATAAAAGATTTTACTCATATAAATAGAACAACCATTATTCTCTGATTTAAATGAATAACTGTTTCGCATCAAACAAGATCCAGATATAATGTTGATGCTCAACGCTGGCACCGAATAACAATTATTTAGGTCTAATACTAATCCCGAAGGTAGATGTAGAGGTAGCGTGCCGACTGCGATCACATCGACTTTGGAACCATTTCCCACGCGCATCGTCACCTCGTCCTTAGCCAATCTTCGCTTAATCCGTAGTCCCTGTTTCGAGTTGCAAATGTTAGCAAAAGAACCAGTATCAAATACCCAGGTGCTACTGCGAGCATTAGTAAGGTACACATCAATAACATGTATATCACATATACCTTTGTTCACCTTGCCATCCTTCTTATCCGCCAAATACTTGGGGTAGTTCCGCTTCCAGTGACCAGTCTGCTTGCAGTAGAAGCACTCAGTTTCAGGCTTAGGTCCAGATTTGGGTTTCTTCTCTTGAGCAGCAACTTGCTTGCTGTTCTTTTTGAAGTTCCCCTTCTTCTTCCCTTTGCCCTGTTTCTTGAAACTAGTGGTCTTGTTGACCATCAACACTTGATGCTCCTTCTTGATTTCTACCTCAGCAGCTTTCAGCATTGCGAAGAGCTCGGGAATAGTCTTATTCATCCCTTGCATATTATAGTTCATCACGAAGCTCTTGTAGCTAGGTGGCAGTGATTGGAGAATTCTGTCAATGACGCAATCATCTGGAAGATTAACTCCCAATTGAATCAAGTGATTATTATACCTAGACAGTTTGAGTATATGCTCACTGACAGAACTGTTCTCCTCCATCTTGCAGCTATAGAACTTATTGGAGACTTCATATCTCTCAATCCGGGCATTTGCTTGAAATATTAACTTCAACTCCTGGAACATCTCATATGCTCCATGACGTTCAAAACGTCGTTGAAGTCCCGATTCTAAGCCGTAAAGCATGGCACACTGAACTATCGAGTAGTCATCAGCTTTGCTCTGCCAGACGTTCATAACATCTGGTGTTGCTCCAGCAGCAGGCCTGGCACCCAGCGGTGCTTCCAGGACGTAATTCTTCTGTGCAGCAATGAGGATAATCCTCAAGTTACGGACCCAGTCCGTGTAATTGCTACCATCATCTTTCAACTTTGCTTTCTCAAGGAACGCATTAAAATTCAACGGAACAACAGCACGGGCCATCTATCTACAATCAAACATAAACAAGCAAGATACTATCAGGTACTAAGTTCATGATAAATTTAAGTTCAATTAATCATATTACTAAAGAACTCCCACTTAGATAGACATCCCTCTAATCCTCTAAGTGATCACGTGATCCAAATCAACTAAACCATGTCCGATCATCACGTGAGATGGAGTAGTTTCATTGGTGAACATCACTATGTTGATCATATCTACTATATGATTCACGCTCGACCTTTCGGTCTCCGTGTTCCGAGGCCATATCTGTATATGCTTGGCTCGTCAAGTATAACCTGAGTATTCGGCGTGTGCAACTGTTTTGCACCTGTTGTATTTGAACGTAGAGCCTATCACACCCGATCATCACGTGGTGTCTCAGCACGAAGAACTTTCGCAACGGTGCATACTCAGGGAGAACACTTCTTGATAATTAGTGAGAGATCATCTTAAAATGCTACCGTCAATCAAAGCAAGATAAGATGTATAAAAGATAAACATCACATGCAATCAATATAAGTGATATGATATGGCCATCATCATCTTGTGCTTGTGATCTCCATCTTCGAAGCACCGTCATGATCACCATCGTCACCGGCGCGACACCTTGATCATCATCGTAGCATCGTTGTCATCTTGCCAATCTTATGCTTCCACGACTATCGCTACCACTTAGTGATAAAGTAAAGCATTACAGCACAATTGCATTGCATACAATAAAGCGACAACCATATGGCTCCTGCCAGTTGCCGATAACTCAGTTACAAAACATGATCATCTCATATAATAAAATTTAGCATCATGTCTTGACCATATCACATCACAACATGCCCTGCAAAAACAAGTTAGACGTCCTCTACTTTGTTGTTGAAAGTTTTACGTGGCTGCTACGGGCTTAGCAAGAACCGTTCTAACCTACGCATCAAAACCACAACGATAGTTTGTCAAGTTGGTGCTGTTTTAACCTTCGCAAGGACCGGGCGTAGCCACACTTGATTCAACTAAAGTTGGAGAAACTGACACCCGCTAGCCACCTTTGTGCAAAGCACGTCGGGAGAACCAGTCTCGCGTAAGCGTACGCGTAATGTCGGTCCGGGCCGCTTCGTCCAACAATACCACCGAACCAAAGTATGACATGCTGGTAAGCAGTATGACTTATATCGCCCGCAACTCACTTGTGTTCTACTCATGCATATAACATCAACGCATAAAACCTGGCTCTGATACCACTGTTGGGGAACGTAGTAATTTCAAAAAAAATCCTACGCACACGCAAGATCATGGTGATGCATAGCAACGAGAGGGGAGAGTGTGATCTACGTACCCTCGTAGACCGACATCAGAAGTGTTACGACAACGCGGTTGATGTAGTCGTACGTCTTCACGTCCTGACCGATCAAGCACCGAAACTACGGCACCTCCGAGTTCTAGCACACGTTCAGCTCGATGACGATCCCCGGACTCCGATACAGCAAAGTGTCGGGGAAGAGTTCCGTCAGCACGACGGCGTGGTGATGATCTTGATGTTCTACTGTCGCAGGGCTTCGCCTAAGCACCACTACAATATTATCAAGGACTATGGTGGAAGGGGGCACCGCACACGGCTAAGAGAACGATCTTAGAGATCAACTTGTGTGTCTAGGGGTGCCTCCTGCCCCCGTATATAAAGGAGCCAAGGGGGGGTGCGGGCAGCCATAGGAGGAGGCGCGCAGGAGGAGTCCTACTCCTACCGGGAGTAGGACTCCCCCATTTCCCTAGTTGGATTAGGACTTGGGGAAGAAGGAAGAGAGGGAAGAAAGGAAAGGGGGGGCGCCACCCCCTCCTTGTCCAATTCGGACTTGGGGGGAGGGGCGCGCGGCAGCCCCTAGGCCTCCTCTCCTCTTCCTCCACTAGGCCCATTAAGGCCCATTAGGTTACCGAGGGGTTCCGGTAACCTCCCGGTACTCCGGTAAAATGCCGATTTCACCCGGAACACTTCCGATGTCCAAACATAGGCTTCCAATATATCAATCTTTATGTCTCGACCATTTCGAGACTTCTCGTCATGTTGGTGATCACATCTGGGACTCCGAACTAACTTCGGTACATCAAAATATATAAACTCATAATGAAACTGTCATCGTAACGTTAAGCGTGCGGACCCTACGGGTTCGAGAACAATGTAGACATGACCGAGACATGTCTCCGGTCAATAACCAATAGCGGAACCTGGATGCTCATATTGGCTCCCACATATTCTACGAAGATCTTTTATCGGTCAGACCGCATAACAACATACTTTGTTCCCTTTGTCATCGGTATGTTACTTGCCCGAGATTCGATCGTCGGTATCTCAATACCTAGTTCAATCTCGTTACCGGCAAGTCTCTTTACTCGTTTCGTAATACATCATCTCACAACTAACTCATTAGTTGCAATGCTTGCAAGGCTTATGTGATGTGCATTACCGAGAGGGCCCAGAGATACCTCTCCGACAATCGGAGTGACAAATCCTAATATCGAAATACGCCAACCCAACATGTACCTTTGGAGACACCTGTAGAGCTCCTTTATAATCACCCAGTTACGTTGTGACATTTGGTAGCACACAAAGTGTTCCTCCGGCAAACGGGAGTTGCATAATCTCATAGTCATAGGAACATGTATAAGTCATGAAGAAAGCAATAACAACATACTAAATGATCGGGTGCTAAGCTAATGGAATGGGTCATATCAATCACATCATTCTCCTAATAATGTGATCCCGTTAATCAAATGACAACACATGTCTATGGTTAGGAAACATAACCATCTTTGATTAATGAGCTAGTCAAGTAGAGGCATACTAGTGACGTTTAGTTTGTCTATGTATTCACACAAGTATTATGTTTCCGGATAATACAATTCTAGCATGAATAATAAACATTTATCACGATATATGGAAATAAAATAATAACTTTATTTTTGCCTCTAGGGCATATTTCCTTCACTACACGCATGCTCCTAGGGGGATAGATTGGTAGGAAAAGACCATCGCTCGTCCTCGACCGCCACTAAAATGGAAGACAATCAATAAATAAATCTTTCTCCGACTTCATCACATAACGGTTCACCACACATGCATGCTACGGGAATCACAAACTTTAATACAAGTATTTCTATCAATCCACAATTACGCACTAGCATGACTCTAATATCACCATCTTCATATCTCAAAACAACCATAAGGAATCAAACTTCACATAGTATTCAACGCTCTTCATATGAAAGTTTTTATTATATCCCTCTTGGATGCCCATCATATTAGGACTAAATTCATAACCAAAGCGAATTACCATGTTGTTTAGAAAGAATCTCAAAATAATATAAGTGAAGCTTGAGAGTTTAACAATTTGTATAAAATAAAGCCAATGTCGTTCTCTAAAAGATATAACTGAAGCACTAGAGCAAATTGCCTAGCTCAAAAGATATAAGTGAAGCACATAGACTATTCTAATAAATTCACGATTCATGTGTATCATACAAGACACTCCAAGCAAAACACATATCATGTGGTGAATAAAAATATAGCCTCAAGTAAATTTACCGATAAACAAAGACGAAAGAGGAGATGCCATCCGGGGCATCCCCAAGCTTAGATTCTTGGTTGTCCTTGAATATTACCTTGGGGTGCCTTGGCATCCCCAAGCTTAGGCTCTTGCCACTCCTTATTCCATAGTCCATCAAATCTTTACCCAAAACTTGAAAACTTTACAACACAAAACTCAAAAAGTAAACTCATGAGATCCATTAGTATAAGAAAATAAATCACCACTTTTTGGTATTGTTGTGAACTCACTCTTTATTTATATTGGTGTAATATCTAATGTATTCCAACTTCTCCATGGTCCATACCCATACTCCCCATAGATTCATCAAAATAAGCAAACAACACATAGGAAACAGAATCTGTCAAAAACCGAAGAGTCTGTAGAAATTTGAAGTCTTCGTATACTTTTGTAACTCCAAATATTCTTAGAAATTAGGACAGTATGGCCAATTTGTATATTAATATTGTGTAAAATTTAGAGTTTTTTCACGATTCACTGATTTTTTAAAATTGTTTTATTGGGCGCAAAAGTTTCTCTTTTTTAGCAAGATCAAATCAACTATCACCATAGACCATTCCAAAGGTCTTGCTTGGCTCAAACACTAATTTAAAACATGAAAACACATCTAACCAGAGGCTAGATGATAAAATTACTCAAAAACAGGAACAAAAAAGCAAGAAAAAAATAAAATTGGGTTGCCTTCCAACAAGTGTTATTGTTTAACGCCCCTAGCTTAGCATAAATCATAGATCAAGGTATTGTCATCTTTGGTATGAAATCCATAAATACCTCTCATAATATATTCATATGGTAACCTAATTTTATTTATAGGAAAGTGTTCCATGCCCTTCCTTAATGGAAACTAAAATCCAATGTTTCCTTCTTTCATATCAATAATTGCACCAATTGTTCTAAGGAAAGGTCTACCAAGTATAATAGGACATGTCGGATTGCAATCTATATCAAGAACAATGAAATATAGAGGCACATAATTCCTATTTTCAACAATAAGAACATCATTAGTACTTCCCATAGGTTTCTTAACAGTCGAATCAACTAGATCCATATTTAAAGAACAATCATCAAATTCACGGAAACTTAACACATCACAAAAAGTTTCTGGAATCATGGAAATGCTAGCACCCAAATCACATAAAGCATGGCACTCATCATATTTAATCTTCATCTTAATAGTACATTCCCGCTCATCATAATGTTTTCTAGGGATAGAACCTTCCAATTCAATATTTTCTTTAAAAGATTTCATCATAGTATCAATGATATGTTTAGTAAAAGCATTATTTTGATTATAACCATGAGGAGAATTCAACATGGATTGCAATAAGGAAATACAATCTATCAAAGAACAATTATCATAATTAAAATCCTTGGAATCCAAGAGAGTGGGTTCATCGCTACTTAAAGTTTTGACCTCTCCAAACCCACCTTTATCAATCTTTGCATCAAGATCTATAAACTCCAAATCGTTGGGATGCCTTTTAGCTAAAGTTGACTCATCTCCAGTCACATCTTTATCAAGATTTATCTTAGGAAACAAAGATTCAATAGGAGTCACATCAATCACTTTAAGATCTTCATCATTATTCACATAAAAACTAGAAGAACATGCTTTTACAAACCAATCTCGCTTAGCATGCATCTTAGCGGTTCTTTCTTTGCACTCATAAATATAAATTCTAATAGATTTCAGAGATTCATTAATATCATGCTTGGGTGGAATAGATCTAATTTTAAAAGAATCAATCTCAAGAGAAATTATATCCACGTTCCTAGCCAAATGATCAATCTTAAGCAAATTTTATTCAACCATAGCACTGAAATTCTTGTGAGAACCAATAAATTCTTCAATATTATTGTCAAGATTAGAGGGCATCTTATTATTGTAGGAATTACCATAATTATTAGAGGAATTACTAGGAAATAGACTAGGGTTGAAATTACCTCTATACGCGTTATTACCAAAATTGTTCCTACCAACAAAATTCACATCCATAGGTTCATTATTATTCTCAATAAAAGTAGACAAAGGCATATCATTTGGATTAATAGGAGCACTCTTGTCCAGCTTTCCACTCAAAACATTTATTTCTTCAATCGCATGCACTTTTTTTACTAGTAGAAGATCTTTCGGTATGCCATTGAGAGTAATTAGCCATAATATTATCTAGGAGTATAGTAGCTTCTCCTAATGCGATTTCCATAAAAGTACCTCCCGCGACCGAATCTAAAAGATTTCTGGAAGCAAAATTCAATCCGGCATAAAACATTTGTATGATCATCGATAAATTTAAACCATGAGTAGGGCAATTTCTTATCATCAATTTCATCACTACAAAAAGAAAGAGACATCCGTGACATTTTGGCCCGAATGAAATTTTTTCTGTCATGCTTATGACACTTCTATGATGATAATTGTGACAAAAGCACATATCATCATAGATGTGGCGGGGTCCTACTTCTATGACAAAAATCATGACAGAAAATGGGCTTTTCATCGTGGGCTGGTCGGGGACGCACCTGCATGACATTCCTTGGGCCGTCCATGACAGAAAAAATCATGGTAGAAGCGAGGGCGAGAATTTTTTTGGGTAGTTCCCAGTTACGGTGGGTGGTTGGGCCGAGCGATGCATGGAGGGATTACGCATTTCTCTCATACACATACACGCGTGTGTGCAAGGCATTGGTCTCTAACTAAACCCGAGCTAGGCGTTCGCTTACTGAACCAGAGCGATTGCACTGGCTACGCGTTACTAAACCCGAGCGACCGATCGATCCCTGGCTGTTAACTAAACCCGATCAAGCGATTCCTTCGCTAATGCTACTAATTGAAGCCGATCGAACCTACTACCTCTTGATGAATAGTGAGTGTTGTTGGGGGTTGGATGAATAGTTCCTAGTGGGGGTTGGATGAACATGACCCCGTGGTAGTAGAGGTCGTTGCCGCAGGATGAACATGACCCTGGTCGAGGAGGCTGGTGGAGGGTGGATGAACAGGACCCCGTGGAGGCTCCATGAACAGTAGCCGGTGGAGGGTTGATGAATAGGACCCCGTGGAGGGCCGGTTGAACAGTAGCCGGTGGAGGCTAGATGAATAGGACCCTGTTGTTGAACAGTAGCTAGTGGAGGCTTGAGGAAGTCGACGGTGGATCAACAGTAGCAGGTGGAGGATGGAGGAAGTCGACAGTGGATGAACAGTAGCCCGTGGAGTCCCGTTTTGCGGTACGCCACATCCCTCCCAATGAACAGGACCCCGTTTCGACCGTAGGCGCTCCAACACAAGTCTGTTTCCTCCGTTTTGTGGTATGCCACACCCCTCCCAATCAACAACACCCCATTTTGACCGTCGGCGCTCGAACACACAGTTTGTTTCCTCCGTCTTGCGGTATGCCAAACCTTCCTGATGAACAGGACCCCATTTTGACCGTATGCGGTTGAACAGAAGGCCTTTCCTCCATTCTGCAGTAAGCCAGAGCTTGTTTTGGCTGTTCCGTCCAAGCCGGTTGGCTCCCGATGAACATGCGACGATGTTTACTATGTTCTGACCCAGCCGGTTGGCTCCTGATGAACATGCAACACTGCTTACTGAACCCGCTCGAGCGATTCCTTTGCTATTGCTGCTAACTGAGGCCGATCGAACCTCCTGCCTCTTGATGAATAGTGAGCGTTGTTGGGGGTTGGATGAACAGTTCCCGGTGGGGGTTGGATGAATACGACCCCATGGTAGTAAAGGTCGTTGCCACTGTATGTAAAGGACCCTGATCAAGAAGGCCGGTGGAGGGTGGATGAACAGGACCCCGTGGATGCTCCATGAACAGTAGTCGGTGGAGGATTCATGAACATGATCCTGTGGAGGGCTGGTTGAATAGTAGCCAGTGGAGGCTGGATGAACATGACCCCTGATGAACAGTAGCTAGTGGAGGATGGAGGAAGTCGACGGTGGATGAACAGTAGCCCGTGCAAGCTGGAGCGAGGTAGTAGACGGTGGATGAACAGGACCGCGTTTCCACCGTAGGCGCTCCAACACAAGTTCGTTTCCTCCATTTTGCGGTACGCCACACCCCTCCCGATCAACAACACCCCTTTTCGATCGTAGGCACTAGAACACAAGTCTGTTTCCTTCGTTCTGCGGTATGCCAGATCCTTCCCGATGAACAGGACCCCATTTCGACCATATGCGGTCAAACAAAAGGCCGTTTTCCTCCATTTTGCGGTACGCCTGACCCTATTCCTGCTGTTCCATCCAAGCCGGTTGGCTCTCGATCAACATGACACGTTCCGATCCAGTGGCTTGGCTCCCGATGAACAGGACACATTCCGACCCAGTGGCTTGGCTCCCGATGAACATGAGGCGTTTTGATCCAGTGGCTTCGCTCCCGATGAATAGGATGCGTTCCGACCCTGTAACACCCACGATGCGGCTATATCTCCCACGTGTCAAGGCATGACTTAGAGGCATAACCGCATGGTGGTTTAGTCGCAAGTGGGGTAATCTTCACACAATCCCATGTACTGAATAAGAAAGGGATAAAGAGTTGGCTTACAATCGCCACTTCACACAAATAACAAATTAAACATACATCATCCAGAGTACAATCAAGGTCCGACTATGGAACCAAAATAAAGGAAGACAACCCCAAATGTTAGATCCCCGATCGTCCCAACCGGGCACCACTACTGATCAACCGGAAAAGACACAAAGCAACGATCAAGATCTTCATCAAGCTCCCACTTGAGCTCGGTTGCGTCACCTGCACTGGTATCATCGGCACCTGCAACTGTTTGGGAAGTATCTGTGAGTCACGAGGACTCAGCAATCCCACACCCGCGAGATCAAGACTATTTAAGCTTATGGGTAGGATGGGGTAATGAGGTGTGGCTGCAGCAAGTGCTAAGCAAATATGGTGGCTAACATACACAAATAAGAGCGAGAAGAGAAGCAACGCAACGATCGAGAAGCTAGAAGTGATCAAGAAGTGATCCTGAAGCTACTTACGTTCAAGCATAACACAAAATCGTGTTCACTTCCCGGACTCCGCTGAGAAGAGACCATCATGGCTACACACGCGGTTGATGCATTTTAATTAAGTTAAGTGTCAAGTTCTCTACAACCAGACATTAACAAATTCCCATCTGCCACATAACCGCGGGCATGGCTCTAGAAATTTTATACCCTGTAGGGGTGTCCCAACTTAGCTCATCACAAGCTCTCACGGTCAACAAAGGATATTCCTTCTCCCGGAAAGACCCGATCAGTCTAGGAATCCCGGCTACAAGACATTTCGACAATGGTAAAACAAGACCAGCAAGACCACCCGACTGTGCCGACAAATCCCGATAGGAGATACACATATCTCGTTCTCAGGGCACACCGGATAAGCTAAGCATACAGGTACCAACATAACCCAAGTTGCCAAGGGACGGTCCTGCACAGTGATCTAGTTTGGACCAACACTCAGAGGAGCACTGGCCCGAGGGTTTAAAATAAAGATGACCCTTGAGTCTGCAGAACCCAAGGGAAAAAAGGCTTAGGTGGCAAATGTTAAAACCAAGGTTGGGCCTTGCTGGAGGAGTTTTATTCAAGGCGAACAGTCAAGGGGTTCCCATAACACCCAACCGCGCAAGGAACGCAAAATCAAGGAACATAACACTGGTATGACGGAAACTAGGGCGGCAAGAGTGGAACGAAACACCAGGCATAAGGCCGAGCCTTCCACCCTTTACCAAGTATATAGATGCATTAAATTAAATAAGAGATATTGTGATATCCCAACATATCCATGTTCCAACATGGAACAAACTTCAACTTCACCTGCAACTAGCAACGCTATAAGAGGGGCTGAGAAAAAGCGGTAACATAGCCAAACAGCGGTTTGCTAGGAAGGTGGGTTAGAGGCTCGACATGGCAATATGGGAGGCATGATATAACAAGTGGTACGTAGCGCGACATAGCGATAGAGCGAACAACTAGCAAGCAAAGATAGAAGTGATTTCGAGGGTATGGTCATCATGCCTGAAATCCCGCAAGGAAGAAGAACGAGTTCATGAAACATCACGGAGCATGTTTTTGGAATATATATAAAATATTGGGCAAAGAAAGTACCAGAGGGGGGCCACCAGCTGACCTTCTGGGCCCCGTGGCAGGCCTCCTATGCCCATCTTTGGTTATACGATGTGTTTTGACCTGGAAAAAATCAGAAGGAAGCTTTTGGGATGAAATGTCGCCGTCTTGAGGCGGAACCTGGACAGAACCAATCTAGGGCTCCAGCGGAGCTATTCTGACATGGAAAACTCCCTCCGGGAGGAGGAAATCATCGCCATCATCATCACCATCGATCCTCTCATCAAGAGGGGTCAATCTCCATCAACATCTTCACCAGCACCATCTCCTCTCAAACAATAGTTCATCTCTTGTATTCGATATCGGTCCCAAAACCTCAGATTGGTACCTGTGGGTTGCTACTAGTGTTGATTACTCCTTGTAGTTGATGCTAGTTGGTTTATTCGGTGGAAGATTATATTTTCAGATACTTAATGATAATTAATACTCCTCTGATCTTGATCATTAATATGTTTTATGAGTAGTTATGTTTGTTCTTGAGGACATGGGAGAAGTCTTGTTATAAGTAATCATGTGAATTTGGTATTCATTCGATATTTTGATGAGATGTATGTTGTCTCTCCTCTAGTGGTCTTATGTGAACGTCGACTACATGACACTTCACCATGATTTGGGCCTAGCGGAAGGAATTGGGAAGTAATAAGTAGATGATGGGTTGCTAGAGTGATAGATGGTTAAACCCTAGTTTACACGCTGCTTCGTAAGGGGCTAACTTGGATCCATATGTTTCATGCTATGGTTAGGTTTACCTTAATACTTCTTTCAAAGTTGCGGATGCTTGCGAGAGGGGTTAATCATAAGTGGGAGGCTTGTCCAAGGAAGGGCAACACCCAAGCACTGGTCCACCCACATATCAAATTATCAAAGTAACGAATGCGAATCATATGAGGATGATGAAACCTTCTTGACAGCAATTCCCATGTGTCCTCGGGAGTGCTTTGCTTTATATAAGAGTTCGTCCAGGCTTGTCCTTTGCTACAAAAAGGATTGGGCCACCTTGCTGCACCTTAGTTAGTTTATTTACTTGTTACCCGTTATGATTTATCTTATCACAAAACTATGTGTCACCGATAATTTCAGTTATTGTAGAGAATACCTTGCCGAAAACCACTTGTCATTTCCTTCTGCTCCTCGTTGGGTTCGACACTGTTACTTATCGAAAGGACTATGATAGATCCCCTATACTTGTGGGTCATAAACTACGGCTATGGCCGGGGCAACAATTTGTATAGCAATGGTGGGCAGCAGAGGGATGGGCGGGTGGCACCGGAGTAGCCGCCTCGGAAATCGCTTATCATTAATGTGGGTGGCAGACAGATGGACGGGCGGCAGTTGTGTCGTTCGAATGTTAAGCGGTCGCATGCACCAGGAAGCGGCGCGGGCAGTGCTGATCATTTCGGTCAGGAAGCACGTTCAGGAGAGGGGGTTTGGGTGGGCCAGGGTGGTCAGACTCGTGCTGGGTAGTGGTCCGGTCCAGCACCTGGACATGCAGGCTCGCCAGCGAGCTCCCCGAGCTTAGCGATGACAACCAGGAGGCGGCGCCACCACCCGTGCTAGTTCATGTTGTGTTCACCATAGAGCAGGTATGGCCACACTTCGATGCCCTAATGGCGGAAGGGCTACCAGCGCCGGAATCGGCATTCCTCTAAGCGTAGGAGGACCAGTGTTACAACCTCCGTCTCCTCAACGAGCATCTGCTCGTGGGGGGATGAATCATCGGCGAACAAGCGAACAAAAATGTCGTCGCGGACATGTGGCCCAATGATCATGGCTTCTTGGATGAGCAACGGGTATTGTCTCAGACCATCTATAGGGCCAGCGTTGTTGACCTCGTTGTGGCACCGCCGTCTCGCATCGTCAACATGGTCAACAAACAAGAGGAATCAGGAGATGACCTTACATGGAGCAGATGATAGTAGTGACCCAGAAGGGCCATGGCCGTACTTAGGCCAGTGCGTCCTTACAACTACATGGAAAAAATTGCTTCCTCCTTGTTTCTTGACATCAGGGGCCGACACTATTGTCAACGTATAGTCAATAAACGAGAGAATTGCACAAGGAGTGGCCGACAGCTGGGACCCAGCAGCTCAAGCAGTATTTTTTAGGGGTGAGCAGTATTCTTTTAGCGATGTTTTTGTTATTGTTGAGAGGAGCGCGGTATCAACTGGGTGGGCTGTGGCCCGTCTAGCCTAGGCCATTATTTTAAGTCGACCAAATATCCAGCCCAAATATTAATTTTTCTATGTGAAAATGGCTAGACCAGCTTTACTTTTTTTAAGGAATACCCAACCCAGGACAACTTGTTATTATCCGCTCCGCTGGGCTGCAAATCTTTTCCTAGGAGGGATGCATTTGGCTTGCCTAGAAAATGGGCATTAAGAAATAATAAAATAGGTTGTAAATATAAAAAATGCACCCAACCGGTAATTATTTTCAAAATTAGTTTTTTTGGATTTTCAAAATTTTAATTTCATTACTTGTTGCGCGCACAAAATTTTGTTGGATTTTTCACTAATATAAATTTATTTTGAAATTAGATTGAATTTGACTCGAAATTTTGGGATAAAAATAGTCAGATCCCATCAAAATGCGGGAAATTTGGTTGAAATTATTAACCTTTGTCGTGGCTAGAAAATGGGTTGTAATGTTAACAAACAGTAAATGGGCTACAATAAATTCCATTAGAAATAAAAATGTGTTGTAAATTATTAAAAATAGCAAATGCGCTATATGTTGTCCGCCGTTGATGTGATGCTCACTTGTAGTCCTACTAAGTTGACACGTACACAAGGCTTTGTCAAGTTATAGTCAACACATGATTCTAGCAGAAGTGACCGTTGGATGTCCATCCAATGACTATCGTGCTTCTTCAATCTCGGATATTCTTGCCTCAGGAGCCCAAACACTACTGCAGGATGCTGCTAACCCAACACTCCAATCAGAGACCCTTCGACGAAACTGTGTGCGATGCATTAATCGCAAACAGTGATGTAAAATACCCGTCAAAAAAGATGCAAAACGTTTGCGATGGCGGATACATCAAACACAGTTCATATTATAAGTATGTGTCCGATGCGTGGCATACGGTTAATCCATAAGAACTGTTTGCAATGAGATAGAACAACAGAAACGGGAAGCTATATCAAGGTGTGTGTGATACACGACATATAGTTCGCTCAGATCAACTATTTGCTATTAGGGAATGCAACAGAAATGGATAGCTAGATCAAGGTGTGTGCCATATACGGCATACGGGTCACTCGGTTGAACTGTTTTCGATTAGGGAACTGAAAGTTAAACTATCCCTGGGTGGTTTTGGTAATTCCTAACAACATATAGCTCATTGAGCTAACATTATTCCAAGATTAATATTTCAGGAAAAGCTCAATGAATGGCATGGCATGGATGAGGAAAGTGGATCCCTCAAAATTCTAAGGACAAAAAGTTTGGCTCAAGCTTCAAGATCAAGACTCTACATTTTATATTTTAGTGATCCAAGGTCACATTGAGTCTATAGGAAAAGCCAATACTATCAAGGAGGGATGAGGTGTTGCTTAATGGCTTGCTTGCTCAAAATGCTTAGTGATATGCTCCAAAATCCTCAACTACCTTCCCACATCCACATATGACCTAAACCAAAAGTCAAACTCGGCCCCACCGATTCTTTCTATCTGGCGCCACCGAGTTTCAAATGTCATAGCCACTGCCACAAACCCTAGGCAAATCGGTCTCACCGGTAGGGATCTCGGTCTCACCGAGATGGGATTGTAATCTCTCTGTTTCCATTTGTAATGTTTCGGTCTTACCGAGATGAGCGATCAGTCCCACCGAGATTGCAATGTAAACTCTCTGTTTCCCTTTGGTAACATTTCGGTCCCACCGAGATGAGCGAATCGGTCCCACCGAGTTTACCTGACCAACTCTCTGGTTAGCTTATTACCAAAATCGGTCCCACCAAGTTTGTGTAATCGGTCACATCGAGATTACGTTATGCCCTAACCCTAACCATATCGGTCCTACCGAGTTGCATCTCAGTCCCACCGAAAATCCTAATGGTCACTAGGTTTGCTGAATCGGTCCGACCGAGTTTAACCATTCGGTCCCACCGAGTTTGGCTAATTGTGTGTAACAGTTAGATTTTGTGTGGAGGCTATATATACCCCTCCACCCACTCTTCATTCGTGGAGAGAGCCATCAGAACATACCTACACTTCCAATACACATTTTCTGAGAGAGAACCACCTACACTTGTGTTGAGGTCAAGATATTCCATTCCAACCATATGAATCTTGATCTCTAGCCTTCCCCAAGTTGCTTTCCACTCAAATCTTCTTTCCACCAAATCCTGTGAGAGAGAGTTGAGTGTTAGGGAGACTATCATTTGAAGCACAAGAGCAAGGAGTTCATCATCAACACACCATTTGTTACTTCTTGGAGAGTGGTGTCTCCTAGATTGGCTAGGTGTCACTTGGGAGCCTCCGACAAGATTGTGGAGTTGAACCAAGGAGTTTGTAAGGGCAAGGAGATCGCCTACTTCGTGAAGATCTACCGCTAGTGAGGCAAGTCCTTCGTGGGCGACGGCCGTGATGGAATAGACAAGGTTGCTTCTTCGTGGACCCTTCGTGGGTGGAGCCCTCTGTGGACTCGTGCAACCGTTACCCTCCGTGGGTTGAAGTCTCCATCAACGTGGATGTACGATAGCACCACCTATCGGAACCATGACAAAAACATCCGTGTCTCCAATTGCGTTTTAATCCTCCAAACCCTTCCCTTTACATTCTTGCAAGTTGCATGCTTTACTTTCCGCTGCTCATATACTCTTTTGCATGCTTGCTTGAATTGTGTGGAGATTGCTTGACTTGTGCTAAGATAGCTAAAATCTGCCAAGAACTAAAATTGGGAAAAGGCTAGATTTTTATTTGGTCAAGTAGTCTAATCACCCCCCTCTAGACATACTTTCGATCCTACAAGTGGTATCAGAGCTTTGGTTTCCATTTGCTTTGATTTCCATAGCTTTTGGTGGTCATAGCCTTGATTTCACAACCTAGGAGAGTATGGCGTCTAGCGAGGGAAATTATCACCGTAGAGGTCCTTACTTTGATGGCACTAATTTTGCTAGTTGGAAGCATAAGATGAAAATGCATATTCTTGGACATAACCCCGCCGTTTGGGCTATTGTGTGTATTGGCTTGCAAGGTGAATTCTTTGATGTGAAAGAACCGAACCGTGAAGCTACCGCGGAAGAGTTGAAGATGCTGCAATACAACACTCAAGCTTGTGATATCCTCTTCAACGGATTGTGCCCCGAAGAATTCAACAAAATCAGCCGTCTTGAGAATGCAAAGGAAATTTGGGATACTTTGATTGATATGCATGAAGGTACCGACTCCGTCAAGGAATCCAAATTGGATGTGCTTCAAAGTCAACTTGACAAGTTCAAAATGAAGGATGGTGAAGGTGTCGCTGAAATGTACTCTAGGCTTGGTCTTATCACAAATGAGATTGCCGACTTAGAGAGTGAAGAGATGACCGAAAGATTCATCATCAAGAAGATCCTAAGAGCCTTGGATGGAAAATATGATACCGTGTGCACATTGATCCAAATGATGCCCAATTACAAAGATCTCAAGCTAACGGAAGTCATTGGAAGAATTGTTGCTCATGAGATGTCACTCAAGGATAAAGAGGAACTTCACAACAAATCAAGTGGTGCTTACAAAGCCTCATGTGAAGCTCCCACGTCATCGAGTGAGAAACAAACCTTCAATGAAGAATTGAGCTTAATGGTGAAGAACTTCAACAAGTTCTACAAGAGTAGAAGCAAAGAGAGAAGCTCCAAGTCAAGGTCCTATAATGACAAAAGATCTTCTAGTCGAGAGCGAAATTGCTACAATTGTGGAAGGCCCGGACACTATTCCAATGAGTGTATGCCCCCTACAAGAGAAGAGAAGATTCTCCCAAGAGAAGAAGTAGAAGAGAAGAATCACCATCTAGAGAAAGAAGGAGTAGAGATGATCGTTATGAACGAAGACCCTCACGGAGAAGCAAGAATTCGGAAAGAAAGGACAAGTCATCAAGGAGCTACACAAAACGAAGACATCAAGCTCATGTTGGTGAATGGGTATCCGGCTCCGACTCTGACAACCACTCCGAGAGAAGCTATCACTCTGACTCCGAATATACTCAATATGAAGGTGTTGCCGGTCTAGCACTTGTGACAACCAACTCCTACGACATATTTGACTCACCAAATGAAGGAGTTGGAACATGCTTCATGGCTAAAGGCCTAAAGGTATCACACCCCGAGTATGTTGATTTCAATAGTGATGAAGATGACTTGTTAGGTGATGATGATTTACTTGTTGACAACTCTAGTGATGAATACTATGATGAAACGTCAATTAATCATGCTAATCAAGATAAAATGAATGACAATGATAAGGAGAAGATTGAGTCTCTAACTAAAGAACTAAACACTCTTAAGTTAGCTCATGAAACCAGCTTAGGAGATCATCGAGAACTTTTAAGGACTCATGAGAAATTGCCCTTTGAAAAGCTCAACCTTGAGCAAGAGCATGAGTTCTTAAAAGCAACCAATGATGATCTTCGTAAGAAAAGTTCTTCTTACATTGCCAAGCATTTACTCTTATCCACTTACATGCCTCAAGTCAAGTCTAGTAACAAGAACAAGAAAGATTCTTCCTCTAGTAGTAACAATAATCATGCTAAATCCAATATTGTTGCTTCTAGTAGTTCTCTTGATTCCACTAATGATTCTCTTAGCCAAGTTACACTTGAGCAAGAAAATAGCTTATTGAAGGGAATTATAGAGAAAGGTGTTTACAAGAGCCTTGCCGGAAGTAAGCAATTCGAGGAAATTGTACGCAAGCAAGGAAGGCACCGGAAGAATCAAGGTGTTGGTTTTGAACAAAAGTTCAATGCCAATGGAGTTGAGTGGGAAGAAGATCAATACCCCAAGACGAAGTTTGTTCCTCAACAAGAGAAGTATGATCCTACTTCTCTCAAAGGGAAACAAGCTCAAGATGATCTTCCACCACAAGACCACAAGCAAAAAGACAAGGACAAGCTTCAAGAGGAAATTGATGCATTTGAAGAAGCTCCTAAGGCCTTGGTCAAGTGGGTTCCCAAGACTACTTCAAGTTCCACTTCATCAAGTACAACTACAACACCGAGGATTCCCATCAAGATGGTGTGGATCCCGAAGAAGAACTAGAGAGTTCTTGAGGGTGACTCCGCCAACATACTTCACTCTTATCATCTTGGCAAGAACAAGTGCAATCAACTTCCACATCTTGCAAGGAGTCACAAACCCTCTTGTTGGTAAGACAAGGGACAAGGTAACCTAAAAGCTTTCATAGACATCATCTTGTGTGTGCATCACTTTATGTCTATGGATATACTTGTTTGTTCCTTGTGAGACTAACCCGTGTAGGTATTGAAAGTGCAACTCACTCCAATGGATAGCTCCAAATGATCTACATCAACATTGCGCATCCACATCTTCAACATCTACATGAAGTCATCATCGACAAAACCCAAGGTTAGTTCATCCCTCTTAGGGGGGATCTCACATCTAGGGGGAGCTTTACTCTAAGAATTGAGCTAAAGCAACTCTAATGGTGTGAACACAACAAATGCTTTATGTAAAAGTGGTAACCCCACTTGTGCTTAAACAATGAGTATGACCTATGATCAAATGTTCTCATTTGACTCCTAAGTCAATATACTCATATATAGATGACCTAGTCATCGCCAATTGTTTGATAGATGCTAGAATTGGTTGTGCATGCTTTGCCACATATTTCAGTTGCCATTTTATCGTGTGAACATGTTGATTGCATATTTTACTCATTCGAGGACATCCACTTGTTGTTTTGATTGATTGGTTTTCTTTTCTTTTGCCAAGTGGATGGACAAGAATGCCTAAGAACCCTCTCTAGCTATCTATGCTTTTCTCGTCTCAAACTCTATTCATGCTACATCACAAAATTTGATCAAGTCAGATTCAAACCACTCTGTGTGAGGAGCACTCGGAGTCCCCGATTCGTCATAGACTTAAACATCCAAAACTTATTTGTGCGTTTCGGTCTGACCGATTCATCCATTTCGATCATACTGAGATCACTAAGTCGATCTAGGTTTTCAATCTCGATGCAACCGATTTGAACCTTTCAGTCACACCGAGTTTCAGTAACTGCTTGCAGTTATGAATCTCGGTGCCACCGAGTTGTTCCACTCGGTCACACCGAGAGAGTCGGGCTATATATACTCATCGGCAAAATTTTGGAAATTTCTCTGAAACCCCTTCGCCCGCGCATAGCTCGCTCTGCCTCCTGGGTCTCCAGATCGTCCTCTTCGTCGCCAGCCGCCTCCTGTCACTGGTCTCCGCCGCCATCAACAGAATTCTTCCCCGCCGTTGCCGCCGTAGCGAGTTCATCGCCGAATTAGGGTATGGACTCGATCATAGTGCTATCCCCGTCCGATTCCTAGCACATTGTGTTCATTATGATTCTTACCACGATTGAAACGCTTCTATCCAGTCAGAACACTCCGTAGATTAGAGTTGAATTGAAAATTTAGGGTTAGGTTTCCGCTGAAACCATCTCGGACCCACCGAGTTGTGGAACTCGGTACCACCGATTCGGCTCAGGCCATTGCACATGTAATTTTCGGTCTGACCGAGAATTGCAAATTGGTGTGACCGAGTTCAGGACTTTGTGAAACCCTAGCAGTCTCGGTGCCACCGAACTATGACTCGGTCTGACCGAGTTCACTAGTTTAGGTTCCAACAACTGCTTCGGTATCATCGAGTTTACAAATCGGTTGATCCGAAATGCTTTCTGTGGAAAACTAAAACTAAGTTTTTGACTCATTCTTTTGCAAAAACCTCTCCATTTTGTGATGCTCATCCACTCTATCTCATCTATATCTATTCACAGGGTCTGCTGTCAGTGTTTGCAATATGTCTGATCAGAGTGACAGCCAGAACAGGTCAGAGGAGCAGATTCACCTGAGTGAGGGCACTAGTCCCTTTAGCAGTTCAGATGATGGTAGCAGGAGCACTCCCAGCAACTTGCCCAAAGCTGCCACCAGAACAAGGAATAAGAAAACTTCAGAGTCTGAGGATGAAGACTATGTGGCCACTGAGGATGATGCCACATCAAAGAAGAAAGTGCTCAAGAAGGAGTACAGCTCAGCTGCAGTCAAGCCAGGGATGAAGATCAAATGGCCAGCAGGAAGACAACCCATGTCAAAGGCCAGAGCATCTACTCAAGTCCCTTTGGGATCTGAACCCAAAGAGGATGCTGTAGAAGGGAAGAAGAGGAAGGAGAGGATCAAAAAGACCACTGCTAGAGTGCTTGGGAGATCCTCAATCATGAGAGATTCTGAAGAGGAAGAGGAAGAAGAGGTTGCTGCACCAGCACCTAAGGCCTAGAAGCTTATGGGTGATGCTATCAGGACAGGGGCTGCTTCATCAAAGCCCAAAGAAGCACCCAAAGCAGCCTCCAAGCCCAAGAGTGCAAATAAGAGGAATACCAGGAGTATACCAGCTGCTGAGAAGAACAAGGCCCCAGTGCCTGAAGTTGTTGCTGATGAAGATGATGAAGGACAAGTCTTGAGAAAGCTCAAACCCAAGATTCCAGACCACAATGATGCTCATCCTATGGCTGAGAACATGAAGATCAGGAGAGACTCAGGGTTGAGGCTATGGAGAGAGACAGATCCATATGCTACCAGGAGAAGGACTGCTGTTGATTACAGGTTCCACACAAAGGAACAACGGGACTTCTATGAGACAGTGTTGTTGGACAAGAAGCCTATAGTGTGTGAAATGAGGTGGGTCGACTAGAAGTATATCAAGGAAAATGAGGAACACTATCCTGGTGTGTTTGACAGCTTCAGTGCTTGTGGAGTTGCAGACTTTGTTGGGCAGAAGCTCACAAAGTGGAATGAGGAGCTCATAATGCAATTCTACTCCACAACACACTTCTATCCAGATGGCAGGATAGTATGGATGTCTGAAGGTATAAGGTACCACTCAACTATTGAGGAATGGGCAAATCTGATCAATGCTCCTAAGGAAGAAGAAGATGACTTGGATGTCTATCCCAAGAAGAAGATGGATCACAACTCTATGGCAAACATGTACAAGGAGATTCCTGAAGATGATCTTGAGACTCACCAGTTTGGGTCAGTAAAACACTTGCTGTCAGGGCTGCCTACAATCAATTGGATCCTTAGGCACACTCTCTTGCCCAAGTCTGGTGATCACAGAATGATCAGAGGCCATGCAATTAACTTGCGACATATATTTGATGTGCCACAGAAGTTCAAGGTCATGAGCCTTATAGTTGAGACTATCAAGAGGACTGCAGCTGACTAGAAAAGAAGTTGTGGATATGCCCCACAGATCCAGGAGTTGATAAACTCAAAGATGGGCACAGGCACATACTTGTTGGATAAGGAACACTTGCCTATCTATCCTGACTTTGAGGATAATCAAGTTGTGATGAATGAGAATGAACCATCATCAGTACAAGCTCAAGAGAAGAAGTAGAAAGCAAAGAAAGAGAAGGCTGCCAAGATGCCAACTCAAGAGGAGGCATCTGATTACTTTTTGAAAAGAAAGTAGGACCAGCTTGGTTATTTGATAGCATCGACTCTGAAGATTGAGAAGGGATTGGCCACCCTGACTCAAAACAAGGAGAGCTTGGAAAGAATCGTGGAGCAAAAATTCTATGATTTAGATGTCAAAGTAACTGAGATTCAGTTAGCCGTGGAGCAGCTACAAGATGATATGCAGGAGAGGAAGGGCAGAACAACCACTGATGCATTTGCCAAAGTGCCTCGAGCTCAAAGATCAACTGCAGTGCCTCTTCCAGACACTAGAGCCACTTCATCTGTACCAGCTACAACTTCAGTGCCACCAGCTCCAGCACCTACTCCATCAGCTCCATCCACATTAACTGAAGCCTTCGTGCTTGGCGTTCTGCGGACACCACCACCTAAAGACCAAGCTTGAGAGATGTTCTAGTGCTATGCATTTTCTATGAGCTTTTTGGTAACTTGTTGCCAAAGGGGGAGAAAAATGTCTAGATCATAGGCTTCGAGAGAGAGAGAGAGTTTGCTTTTGTTCTCTCTTGTCTTCTTGGTTGAACTTTGTTTGTCTTTTGATTGCTTGAGATACTATGCTATTATCTGTGAGACATTGATGATCAGGTGGTTGATCATAAGCTACACTTATGCTTGTTAGATGATATTATCTTACTTATCCTTATATGATCATTCGCTTTGCTTGGTGATGAGTGCATGTATTTAATTCTTATCATTTTGAGCGCTCCACCAAGATGTATGTGATATGGAAGAGTAACCCATGATCCTAACTCATTGTGCATTTGCAGTCCAAAGCAAATATTAAGATATGCACAAATTTAGGGGGAGCTCTTGCTTTTCACATACTTCTCAAAGCGACAATATCTTTCACTCTTATTATCAGTTGTCGAAGCTTTGATCTATATGTTGTCATCAATTACCAAAAAGGGGGAGATTGAAAGTGCAACTATCCCTGGGTGGTTTTGGTAATTCCTAACAACATATAGCTCATTGAGCTAACATTATTTCAAGATTAATATTTCAGAAAAAGCTCAATGAATGGCATGGCATGGATGAGGAAACTGGATCCCTCAAAATTCTAAGGAAAAAAAGTTTGGCTCAAGCTTCAAGATGAAGACTCTACATTTTATATTTTAGTGATCCAAGATCACATTGAGTCTATAGGAAAAGCCAATACTATCAAGGAGGGGTGAGGTGTTGCTTAATTGCTTGCTTGCTCAAAATGCTTAGTGATATGCTCCAAAATCCTCAACTACCTTCCCACATCCACATATGACCTAAACCAAAAGTCAAACTCGGCCCCACCGATTCTTTCTATCCGGCGCCACCGAGTTTCAAATGTCATAGCCACTGCCACAAACCCTAGGCAAATCGGTCTCACCGATAGGGATCTCGGTCTCACCGAGATGGGATTGTAATCTCTCTGTTTCCCTTCGTAACGTTTCGGTCTTACCGAGATGAGCGATCGGTCCCACCGAGATTGCAATGTAAAATCTCTGTTTCCCTTTTGTAACATTTCGGTCCCACCGAGATGAGCGAATCGGTCCCACCGAGTTTACCTGACCAACTCTCTGGTTAGCTTATTACCAAAATCGGTCCCATCGAGTTTGTGTAATCGTTCACAGCGAAATTACGTTATGCCCTAACCCTAACCATATCGGTCCTACCGAGTTGCATCTCAGTCCCACCGAAAATCCTAACGGTCACTAGGTTTGCTGAATCGGTCCGACCGAGTTTAACCATTCGGTCCCACCGAGTTTGGCTAATTGTGTGTAACAGTTAGATTTTGTGTGGAGGCTATATATACCCCTCCACCCACTCTTCATTCGTGGAGAGAGCCATCAGAACATACCTACACTTCCAATACACATTTTCTGAGAGAGAACCACCTACACTTGTGTTGAGGTCAAGATATTCCATTCCAACCATATGAATCTTGATCTCTAGCCTTCCCCAAGTTGCTTTCCACTCAAATCTTCTTTCCACCAAATCCTGTGAGAGAGAGTTGAGTGTTAGGGAGACTATCATTTGAAGCACAAGAGCAAGGAGTTCATCATCAACACACCATTTGTTACTTCTTGGAGAGTGATGTCTCCTGGATTGGCTAGGTGTCACTTGGGAGCCTCCGACAAGATTGTGGAGTTGAACCAAGGAGTTTGTAAGGGCAAGGAGATCACCTACTTCGTGAAGATCTACCGCTAGTGAGGTAAGTCCTTCGTGGGCGATGGCCGTGATGGAATAGACAAGGTTGCTTCTTCGTGGACCCTTCGTGGGTGGAGCCCTCCGTGGACTCACACAACCGTTACCCTCCGTGGGTTGAAGTCTCCATCAACGTGGATGTATGATAGCACCACCTAGCGGAACCACGACAAAAACATCCGTGTCTCCTATTGCGTTTGAATCCTCCAAACCCTTCCCTTTACATTCTTGCAAGTTGCATGCTTTACTTTCCGCTCCTCATATACTCTTTTGCATGCTTGCTTGAATTCTGTGGAGATTGCTTGACTTGTGCTAAGATAGCTAAAATCTGCCAAGAACTAAAATTGGGAAAAGGCTAGATTTTTATTTGGTCAAGTAGTCTAATGATCCATGTAAACAAGATGTGTGTGATCCACGGCAAACAGCCCACTCGGAAGAACTGTTTGCGATGAGAATATATAACACAGACGGTTACTAGAGTTAATTCGTGTGCGATTCTGTGTGTAAAAATAGTTTGAAAACTGCAAAGTAGTTGCTTGCTATGGCTAGGAGTATCGCACATGATGCATGCGCGAGTACTCATGTGCGATGATTAGTAAGTTACATATACGTTTCCTTATGGTAACACGTGTGTGATAACATGTGACACCGCATACGGTTGTCGGGTTATGTGCTCCACTTAATCTTCCCGCACTCCATCGAAGGCTTCCCGCGCTCCACAGGGGTGAATTGTAAAATCCTCAATCCCTAGTCAGCTGCTAGCTATGAATAACCACAGCAACGGCCGCCGCCGGCGAGTCGCTATTGATCCAGTTGCTAGCTAGTTACCCACACATACCGGCATACACCCAACGACCGACGATGGGATGGAGTCGTGCGACGGCGGAATCGAGGTTGAAGGCACGATGGTTGGCTTGGTGGTCGACAGCCATACCGCCGCCTCTCCCGACGACTGCCAGAGGAATCAGGAAACGCGGTAGGAGCAAGCCGCCAGGTTAGCCAGGGTCGTCCTAAAAGCGGATAGGGATCGCCAGCGGACAATACTACTGGCTCGACACAGAGTGCGGTGGATGGTGCGGGCAGTGGAGGAGGGACCTCGACGACGCAAGGACAACTACGGCAATGGCGGCCGCCGCACGAGGCACAGGCTTATGTCCCAGATGGAGGAGGGCGCAGCGCCGGACGTCGCTGGGGCATTCCTTGGGGCCGTCACGATAGCCCTTGTTGGAAATATGCCCTAGAGGCAATAATAAAGTGGTTATTCTTTTATTTCCTTGTTCATGATAATCGTTTATTATCCATGCTATAATTGTATTGATTGGAAACTCAAATACATGTGTGGATGCATAGACAACAACATGTCCCTAGTGAGCCTCTATCGAGCTAGCTCATTAATCAAAGATGCCTATGGTTTCCTAGTCATAGACATGAGTTGTCATTTGGTAATGGGATCACATCATTAGGAGAATGATGTGATGGACAAGACCAAAACTATAAACGTAGCATATGATCGTATCAAGTTTATTGCCACCATTTTCTGCATGTCAAGTATCTGTTCCTATGACCATGAGATCATGCAACTCACCAACACCGGAGGAGTACCTTGTGTGTATCAAACGTCGCAACATAACTAGGTGACTATAAAGATGCTCTACAGGTATCTCCGACGGTGTATGTTGAGTTGGCATGGATCAAGACTGGGATTTGTCACTCCGTATGACAGAGAGGTATATCGGGGCCCTCTCGGTAATACAACATCACAAGAAGCTTGAAAGCATGTGACTAATGATTTTGGTCATGAGATCTTGTATTACGTAATGAGTAAAGAGACTTGACAGTAATGAGACTGAACTAGGTATGGAGATACCAATGATCGAATCTCGGGCAAGTAACATATCACCGGACAAAGGGAATTGTGTACGGGATTAACTGAATCCTTGACATCGTGGTTCAACCGATAAAGATCTTCGTGGAATATGTAGTAATCAATATGCGCATCCAGGTCCCACTATTGGTTATTGACCATAGAGGAGTCTCGGTCATGTCTACATGATTCTCGAACCCGTAGGTCGCACGCTTAACGCTCGGTAGCGCTAGGGTAGTATTGAGATATTAGTAGTGGAAATTTCGAAGGTTGTTCAGAGTCCCAGATGGGATCCGGGACATCACAAGGAGCTCCGGAATAGTCCAGAGGTAAAGATTCATATATGGAAAGTGGTTATCGGGGTTTGGAAAAAAGTTCGAGTTTTTACGGTATTGTACCGGGAATGTTCTAGAAGGTTCTGGAGTAGGGCCCACCTGCATGGGGGACCCACATGAACATGGGTAGTGTGGAAAGTCCCCACAACCCTGGACTAGATGCACCAAGATTCTCCCTTAAAAGGAATAGTATCATATCCCAAGGGGATAAGATCAGGATCCCTAAAAGGGGGATAGCGATCGGTGGGGAAGAAAAGGTGGGATTTCCTTCCTCCCCCTTTGGCCGATAACCCTAGGGACTTGGAGGGAAACCCACCAACCCCCTCCATGCCTAAATAAAGGTGTGGAGGCGCTGGGGGCAGCCACCCTTCGACCCTTGCCCGTTAACTCTCCCAACTCCTCCCACGTTTCACCGGTACGCGCTTGGCGAAGCCCTGCTGGAATTCCACTGCCACGTTGTTCCACCACCATACTGTCATATTGGTCGTGTTGGTCCCGATCTCATCTACCCCATCTCTCTCGAAACTCCTCCAAACTCCTCCCACGCCACCACCACCAGACTGTCGTGTTGGTCCCGATCTCATCTACCCCCTCTCTCTCGCTTGCTGGATCAAGAAGGAGAGGACTCCGCCGAGCTGCACGTGTGCTAAACTCGGAGGTGCAGTCCATTCGGCACTTGATCCGGAGTTCTTGGATGGATCGTGATTGGCTCACAAAGACGTTCGACTACATCAACCGTGTTTCCTAACGCTTCCACTTAGTGATCTACAAGGGTATGTAGATCCAATCTCTTCTCTCGTAGATGTGCATCTCCTAGATTGATCTTGGTGAGTGTAGGAAAAAATTTATTTCCCATGCAACATTCCCCAACAGTGGTATCATGAGCTAGGTCTATGCGTAGATGACATCATGAGTAGAACACAAAGGAGTTTGTGGGCATTGATGGTCAGATTGCCTCCTTCTTTGGTCTTATCTTGATTCAGCGGTATTGTGGGATGAAGCGGTCCCGACCAACTTTACATGTCCACGTACATGAGACCGGTTCCATCGACTGACATGCAACTTGTTGCATAAAGATGGTTGGCGGGTGTC
This sequence comes from Triticum aestivum, assembly GCF_018294505.1. NCBI lineage: Eukaryota > Viridiplantae > Streptophyta > Magnoliopsida > Poales > Poaceae > Triticum > Triticum aestivum. Next base: position 338,650,140 of record NC_057800.1, on the reverse strand, counting down.
TGTCTCTCCCACCTTAGTTGAAACGGTTATGGCTTTGCGTAGGTAAGAACGTTTCTTACTAGTCACCCATAGCAGCCACCTAAAACATGCAACAACAAAGTAGAGGACGTATAACTTGTTTTTGCAAGGTATGTTGTGATATGATATGGCCAAAGACATGATGAGATATATTTGATGTATGAGATGATCATATTTTGTATTTAGATTATCACAACTTGCATGTCGATGAATACGTCAACCGGCTGGAGCCATAGGGTTGTCTTTAATTATTGAATGACTTGCGTGTCAATCATTAAGCGCTATGTAATACTTTACTTTATCGCTAAGCGGTAGTAATAGTTGTCGAAGCATGATCGGCGTGACAACCCCGATGGTGACATGATGATGGAAACCATGGTGTCATGCCGGTGACGATAGAATCATGTCGGTGCTTTGAAGATAGATATCAAAAGCACAAGATGATGGCCATATCATGTCACTTATGATTTGCATGTGATGTTAATCTTTTTATGCATCTTATTTTCCTTAGGATGATGGTAGCATTATAAGGTGATCCCTCGCTAAAATTACAAGATAAAATTGTGTTCTCCCCAAGTGTGCACCGTTGCGAAAGTTCGTCGTTTTGAAGCACCACGTGATGATCGGGTGTGATAGACTCTACGTTCGCAGACAACGGGTGCAAGCCAATTTTGCACATGCGGAACACTTGGGTTAAACTTGACGAGCCTAGCATGTTGCTACTTCTTGAGCTTGTGTTGGTTTTTCCCTTGAAGAGGAAAGGGTGATGTAGCAAAGTAGAAATAAGTATTTCCCTCAGTTGAGAACCAAGGTATCAATCCAGTACGAGAAACAAGCAAGTCCCCAATCTATGCACCTACACAAACAATCAAACACTTGCACCCAACGCGATAAAGGGGTTGTCAATCCCTTCACGGTCACTTGCAAAGGTGGGATCTAATAGAGATAGATATAAAATATTACTAAAATATAAAACAAAATAAAAGTAAATAAATTGCAGCAAGGTATTTTTGGGTTTTTTGGTTTATAGATTTGAAACTATATGATGGAAAATAGATCCGGGGGCCATAGGTTTCACTAGAGGCTTCTCTCTTGAAGGGAAATAATACGGTGGGTGAACAAATTACTGTCGAGCAATTGATAGAAAAGCGCAAAGTTATGATGATATCCAAGGCAATGATCATGAATATAGGCATCACGTCCGTGTCAACAGACCAACTCCTGCCTGCATCTACTACTATTACTCCACACATCGACCGCTATCCAGCATGCATCTAGAGTATTAAGTTCATAAGAACGGAGTAACGCCTTAGGCAAGATGACATGATGTATAGGGATAAACTCAAGCAATATGATGAACACCCATATATTTACCCTTGATGGCAATAATACAAATACATGCCTCGCTACCCCTACTTTGTCACTAGGTGAGGACACCGCAAGATTAAACCCAGAACTAAGCACCTCTCCCATTGCAAGAAAAACCAATCTCGTTAGCCAAATCAAAGAGAAATACAAATATATCAAATCATGCATATAAGAATTCAGAGGAGACTCAAATAATATTCATAGATAATCTAATCATAAATCCACAATTCATCGATCTCGACAAACATACCGCAAAAGAAGATTACATCACATAGATCTCTAAGAACATCGAGGAGAACATTGTATTGAAGATCAAAGAGAGAGAAGAAACCATCTAGCTACGAGCTATGGACCCGTAGGTCTGTCGTAAACTACTCACGCTTCATCGGAAGGGCAATGGAGTTGATGTAGATGCCCTTCATGATCGGAGCCCCCTCCGGGAGGATGTCGGAAATGGCCCCAAGATGGGATATCATGGGAACAGAAGGTTACATTGGCGGAAAAGTATTTTGCTAGAAGCTGTCGGTGTCAAAACCAGCCAATCTCGTGTAGGGGGTCCCGAACTATGCGTCTGAGAATCAAAGGTAACAGGAGACAAGGGACACGATGTTTACCCAGGTTCGGGCCCTCTTAATGGAGGTAATACCCCACTTCCTGCTTGATTGACTTTGATGAGTATATGGGTTACAAGAGTTGATCTACCTCGAGATCGTAATGGCTAAACCCTAGATGTCTAGCCTATGTGATTATGATTGCCTCTACGGACTAAACCCTTCAGTTTATATAGACACGGAGGGGCCTAGGGTTGTACAGAGTCAGTTTACAGAGAATTGAAACTTCATATCCGAATGTTAATGGTTGCTATCAACGCAAAGGAGAGTCCCATTCGGACACGGGGGAAGGCCTTCTATCTTGTATCTTCACGGCCCGTAAGTCCGGCACATGTCACATAACCCGCATGGCCGGGGACCCCCTAATACAGGACTCCCTCAATAGCCCCTGAACCAGGCTTCAGTGATGATGTGTCCAGCGCGTAGATTGTCTTCGGCATTGCAGGGCGGGTTCCTCTTCTGAATACTCCAAAGCAGCTAAACAAAAGAACTATATTTGGCTCTGTACAATAGTTACAACCCTGAACCACAAGGGTGAAATACTTAAACAAAATAAGTTATGTCTACTGACAGCTCTTTCGGCAAAACGTTATGTTCCGGCCTTATAATTATTTCGAACCGTTTTTTATCCTCTCACTTCGCGTTTCGAGGCGCGGTCTTTATTGACACGTCTTGTCAAAGCAAAGATCGTGTCCGCTTATTACGGGATTCTTATCAATACGGGTTTGGGTAATCCAATTGTGCCACTTTCCTGACCACTTTGGAATAGGCGAGTTTTGAAGGCTCGTGAGGGGGGCGCTTGATATTCACTGCCTTTATAAGAGGATAAGAACCCACCTTCTTACCTCATGCCTTCTTCCTCCTCTGCCCTTCCATCCTCGAGCTCCAGCGCCCAAGTTTTGATCTTTCTGTTGCCACCAAACACACCAGCCATGTCCGGATCCGGCTCACAAGGCAAGTGGATGGCTTCCTCTGTCGCGGAGAGGAACGTCAAGGAACTCCGGGAAGTGGGGTACTTAGCCGCAAACATCACCCACCGGCTCCCTATCAAAAAGTAGATCATCCCCACTCCGGAGCCTAACGAGAGGGTAGTGTTCATCCCTCACTTTCTCCACGGACTAGGGTTTCCTCTCCACCCTTTCATCTGCGGCCTCATGTTCTATTACGGGCTAGATTTCCACAATCTAGCCCCAAATTCCTTCCTCCATATTTCGGTGTTCATCGCCGTGTGCGAGGCACTCCTCCGCATCCCCCTCCCACTTCGGCCTATGGCTTAAGGTCTTCAACGTGAAGCCAAAGGTGGTTGACGGAGAGCACACGGACTGTGGAGGCGCCATGGTGAGCAAGCTCCCGAACATCACCTGGCCAAAAGGGGCCTTTGTGGAGACCGTGAAGATATGGCAGTAGGAGTGGTTCTACATCACCGAACTCTGCGGTGCCAACTGGGCGGGCCCTCCTGAGTTCAGATCCGGACCCCCGATGTGGCTTGCATCGTGGATAAACAAGGGTCTAGATTGGGCATCGTCCGAGGAGGTGATGATGCTACAGAAGCGCATCAAGAATATAATGGAGAAGAACACCAGCCTTGCTGATGTGGTCCAAGTGATGCTTTTTCGCCGGATTCTCCCCTGCCAGCACTGGACTCTCCACATGTGGGAGTTCAATCCGGCTAGCCCTCGGACCCTGCAGCGATTCTTATGCACAACACACGAAGAGATCTGGAAGCTGCTCTTCAAGGCCCAGAAGTCGTGGCCGGAGCCGACCGAAGACATCGGCCTCGACTGTGCTCATCCGGCCACTCCCGTAAGTTTTCGGATTTCTAAACCGTAACTTCAACTTGAAAACCCAAAGTGGTATACTAAGCCTTCCATTCTTTCTTCAGGGTTGGACAAAGAAGGCGGAGCGGATCCGATGCCCGGCTCCGCTGCTTGAGGACCCAGCTATTCCTCTTCTGACGAAGATGCTGGTCCCGGTGCTGTACCAGGCGCCGGAGAAGAAGGCCAAGAAGAAGGGCAAGGGGGCTAGAGGCGGCCTTCGCTGAAAAGGTACTTCGGACGTTACGTCTGGGGATACCGAAGCTCTCTCCTCCCATGAGGGGGACGAAGATGAAGAGGAGGAGGAGGAGAGCAATTCTCCCCTTATGGGGGGGAAGAAGAAAAGGGCGGCTTCTGGGGACCTAGAGGCGGAGGCGTCCAAGAAGGTGAAGATCTCCCTTTCGGATGATTCAGATGGACGCCAAAGTCATCCTCGAGTGGCGCACCAGACTGAAGCCCGTGGCCGAATCGTAAGTATCCAAGGACACTGTACATATATCCGGTTTTATGTTTTGTTGGTTTAACACATTGAATTGCGTGTTGTAGTCTGGCTCGTGGTCTCCTGCAATGATCATCGTCTTCTGGGAATTCGCTGGGCCGAACATGATGGAGAGCAAGAAGCCTCCGCAATCCTCCCGCCCATTGCCACTGACAACACCGAAGTGTTGTCCCAAAGAACATCTCCACGCCATGGAGAGGTGCGGGAGGCCGTCAAAACGGCGCCAGAGGTTAATACCTCAGCTGCCGAAAACATGGGGGAACCGACACCCATGGAGACTTGCGGCGGGGGCCATGCCCAATTTGGCCTCCAACCAAATATTATTCTGGAGATCCGCACGTCTCCAGAATCAAGCGAGCAGCCTCCTTTGACGCATCGACTCCACCGGTGACCTCTGTCAATCCTGAGGCGCCGGACATTCTGGTGGAAGCGCTTCAGCGCGCTTCCATTGTGGAGGAACATTGTACCCTTATGGGTACGGTGGTTGAAAAGGTTCGGTCAGCTAAAAACGGATTGAATGAAGCCTATACCGGCCTACTAATAGGCTTTGAGGTATGTGAAGTAATATTGTTTAGCTGCTTTGCATATGCAAAAAATATGCCTGTGTATAGATAGTAGGCCCTGAGACTATGTTCGACTTTTGCAAAGTAGGGCCGAACAGAGGATCGACTAGTATTCGAAGGAGATAACATATGAGTCTATTTTAATAAATAGGCTTTGCTATTAGCGGCAACCGCACAGGCTGTCAAAGTGTCCGAACTTAAGCAGAGGTTGGAGCGGGCTGATGAAGAGCTCATCTGCACTAGTAAGCGGTTTGAGGAAGAGCAAGGTATGTGGTACCTATACATACCCGAAATGATATGAGCTTTGATTGGTTATCTTGCTGAGTTTTATGGTTATACTCATAGTGAACGTATCTGAGGTCGAATCCCTCAAGAGCGCATTAACCGAGGCCAAAAAGGAGGCGGAGGAGGAATGAGCCTCCCGCCAAAAACATGAAGCGAGGTTCGATGAAGTCCAACAAGAGCTCAAGGATGCCATAAGCAAATGTGAGTCCTTGTAGCGCAAGGTTTTGGATCAAGACGCCAAACTTGCTAAGGCCCTCCAAAGCACGAAGGAGGCCTGGGTTGAAGCCCAAGGCACCTGCCGAGAGATCCAAGAGGCAAGGAAGATAGCGGCGGGTAAGGCCTTTAATATGCAGAGCAAATTTGTAAGGAGAAGATACATCTTACTAACACGAGTTTGGAGTTCTCCAGGAGCGTTTGCGGATCTGCCCCAGAGTGTTGCTGGTGCTGCGGAGTTCTTCCGAGCCAAGGAGGGAAGCTCAACAGAGAAGTTGTTCTACTCGCAGTACCTTGCGCCACAGCATCCAGTGCCCGTCAGCGATCAGCTGAAGTAGTTGACCGAACTGCATAGGGTGGCCGGACTGGCCATGAAGGATGTTGATGAGGACATGACTACCTTGGATACGACCAAAAATATTGCATACATGCATATTTTTCAGGTGATTTCTAGTGCAAACTATTCAATAATCTATTTATGTTATCCAGAACCAAAATACTTCACACACTTTTGTGTTTTGTCTAATTGCATGTGTATGGGACATTGTACAATCCACATATGAAGATAAGGCAGAAAGAGATGTTTACTTGCTGTTCAAAAAGTTCTCTCACGTCACTTTTGGCCCAAGAGAAGATAGAGTCCAAGTCTCTCACGTTCTGGATTTAGATTCAGACTGCACAGACATACCTGACTCAAAACGCCAACAACTTTTTCATACGGACTCCGAATTGGGTGATTCTTTTTTTGTTGGAAACTAGATTTCGTGCTCTTTCCAACCCAACTGGGTTCACCTTCAAATTCACCCAGAGCATTGAGATATCGACGAAACAATCTGACGTTGCAGTAGAATCCGAGTCAAACAACAAGTCCAAAGGTGTTGCATCACCTCCACTTGGGCCCATGATCCTTGTACGACCTAGGGTAAGTTTTAGGCTGCCTTGGGACGTCCTCCCACCTCCTTGTACGCCACCCCTTGCTACTATATAAGTAGATCCATCTAGTAGATTTTTCCTTGGGATTTGTTTAGCTAAAAGTTAGCCATTGCAACTTCGTGTACTTCGTTTGTGTCCAACGACCAGACCAAGACCGCTTACGGATCCCCACCATTATCAATACTTCATATATATTCTCAATATTCAGATTTCTTTATCATATTCTTGCTGGTTCTTCGATTGCTTGTAGGAATAGACCTTCGTGGTCAGGCTGACCCTGCTTCCAGCATCGTCAGTAACCTTAGGAGATTGGTTTAGCGATTGCTAAGGCGCAACATCATGCACGTTTGTAGTCGGATCGTCAAAGTTGACTCCACCAAATCGATAGTTATCATCTCATCGAAAGATCGGGACCCCCGCCTCTATCAAGTGGTATTAGTTTTCAGGTTGCTCGGTGAGAATTTCCGGTTTTTTCTAGATTAGATTTATTTCCTTACCTATTGTCCAAGAAAAAGCCACAAAAAAGTTAGATCTATTCATCCTTTGTCCAAGCCAGTCTAAGCCTTTGCAATTTTTCTTTTCATTGCTTGCATAGTTGAATTATCGGTTGCATCGTCGTGTCGAGTTGCTGGTCTTAGTGTCTAGGTCGTTTAGAGTTTCGATTTCTGTTCACATTAGTCACGTCGCCGTTGCATCGTTATCCCTTCCGCTGTCCACCACCCATCCATCAATTTCCTCCACGTGCTACCCACCGTTCATTGTCATAATCATAGTTGAGATCTTTCCCATCTTCGCTTGATCCAATCTACATCTTATCTAGTTGTTTTGGAAAGAGGGAGAGAGAAAAAAAAAAGACAGAAAAAAATGAGAGAAAAAAAGTAAAAAAAAGTCAGAGAAAAAAAAGAAAGAAAAAGGAAAAAAAAGTGTGAGGAAAAAAAAAGAGGAGAAAAAAAACAAAATTCGGATCTATCTAGACTCAATCTCGTAGTTGAATTCGGATTGGAATCTGTTTTGTGCACTGTTCATTAAAACAGGCATAACTTCCTCATACGAAGTCCGTTTTGGCTCCGTGAGTACTGAAATGAAAGCTAGCGACGAGCCGCATCTAAATAGTTGCAGAAGCTATTTCAATATTTGGCAACTCAAAATCGGCTTCTAAATAGGTCTTTTTGCCCTCCGTAGTTCACAAACATAGCTTATTCTAGTTTTTCAGACCAGTTTTAGAATTTTTTGACTCCTCATATCAACTTGGAATTGAGTGATTCTTTTTGCGTTTGAAAGCTTGAGTCAGTGCTATTCTTGAGAAAAATTGGCACAAATTTTCCAAAGAAAAAGTTGGAGAGTAAGTTGTTGATATATCCTGCTTGACTGTTGTTTCATATCATTATCTTTACTGCTATTGTGATCTTCACTTATATCTTGCTGTCCAGAGCTACTTCATATCCTTTATTGATGCTAGTTGTGCTAGGGCGTGACCTCATTAGTGTTCTAGGCTCGCGTCTCTAGTTCGGTCTTGCCTAGGACCAGCACAGTACCGTCGTTGAGCGTTTATTCAACATTGCATCTTTGAATTGATTATTGCTAATCTTTTGCTACCATATATAGCCAACCCAGCTCCACATATTTCTACACCGTGTATACATACGTTCCCCTGGCAATCTCTTTACTCAATCTTCAGAGTTATTTGACACCACTGGTTGCCGATCACCACTTGCTGCATGGTAAGAACTTGTAAGATATTGAGATTTGCTATACTGTGAGCGTTTTACCACCACTTCCAAGTAGTTCATAGGAACATTTTTTTGAATTCTGTTTCTTGTTTCTACTAATCATGACAGGATCCAGAGTCAATTCATGGGCTTTGTCCATCGTGGGAGACATGCCACCACCTTTGCAAATACCACAGCCGTCACAAGAGGTGCACAAACATCCAAATGCACAAGACCAGGTTAATGTATCTATATCACCATTTAATGGCCGTTTTAGACCTGCTTTATATATTGAATGGGAGTTCAACATAAAAATATATTTGCTTCCCATAATTTTGATGAACATAAAAAGGTTAAGGTTGCGGTTGGTTCTTTCACTGGTTATGTTTTGGTTTGGTGGAGTGAATATTGTCGGTTACACCCTGATTATATACCTACTAATTGGGATGATTTGAACTTTCCATGCGACGTACTTTCGTTCCCGCTTATTATACTCGTGACATGATTAAAAAGTTGCAACATTTAAAACAAGGTAGTGACACTGGAACGAAATATTATGATGATTTACAAACTACCTTGTTGCATTCCTCTTTAGAAGAAAGTGAAGATGATTTTATGGATAGATTTTGGGGAGGATTAAACTGTGATATTCAAGAGATACTAATTCATGAAGAGTGTTATCCTATGGACCATTTGTTTCGTCTGGCTTGCAAAGCTGAACAGAAAATAAAACGACGTGTTGCCCATGAGAAGAACAAGTGCATGGCGCACATTCCAATAGTTAATACGATTGTTCCTTCAACTACTAGGCATACTATGACAACCACATTCATTGTTGTGTGGACTACATCTTCTCCACCATGTGACACATCACCACCGAGAGTGCCTACATCATCTGAGTTGATCATAAAAGGTAATGACAAAGGTACTGATCTTCCACCTCCTCATGAGTATGATGAATACCTTGTCAATTTCAGTTCACCATGTGATGACCTACCCACTACTTTGATCACACCACCTATTTTAGAGGACTATGTTGATGATTTGACTTTGGCATGTGATCAAACAAATGGAATATCAGTAATGTCGAGTGCACCCAGTGAATTAACTATTGATGCAAAAGAACCCATGTTTAATCATTTTGATATGACCTCTAATCTTGGTGATGATTCTGTGTCAAATGACTTATTGCATGTTTGCTTATTTAAGCATGTGGTAGCATGTAAATTTGATGCAAATAAGGTTTATTCCGCAATGTTGGGATGGTTTAATGATGAACATTGTCAATCTTTTCATACGAATAAGAGCTTCACTTATATGTGCAAATTGAGTTGCAACATTTTCATGCCTTATGATAATTGTGATAATATTTTGGCTATACATTTTATGAACTATGAAAGTAACTCATGTGTACATGTGTCATATGTGCAAAAATTAAGGGAAGTAAAAATGGATGACATATACATATACAACATGTACACCTTGTCTCTTTTGTTAGCCACATTTCAGATTAAGCAACACCGAGGACGGCTTTGTTTTCAAGAAGGGGAGGATGAGGATATGACTACCTTGGATACGACCAAAAATATTGCATAAATGCATATTTGTCAGGTGATTTCTAGTGCAAACTATTCAATAATCTATTTATGTTATCCAGAACAAAAATACTTCACACACTTTTGTGTTTTGTCTAATCTCATGTGTATGGGACATTTGTACAATCCACATATGAAGATGAGGAAAAAAGAGATGTTTACTTGCTGTTCAAAAAGTTCTCTCATGTCACTTTTGGCCCAAGAGAAGATAGAGTCCAAGTCTCTCACGTTCTGGATTCAGATTCGGACTGCACAGACATACCTGACTCAAAACGCCAATAAATTTTTCATACGAACTCCGAATTGGGTGATTCTTTTTTTCTTAGAAACTAGATTTCGTGCTCTTTTCAACACAATTGGATTCACCTTCAAATTCACCCAGAGCATTGAGATATCGACGAAACAATATGATGTTGCATCACCTCCACTTGGGCCCATGAGCCTTGTACGACCTAAGGTTAGTTTTAGGCTGCCTTGGGACGTCCTCCCACCTCCTTGGCCGCCACCCCTTGCTCCTATATAAGTAGATCCATCTAGTAGCTTTTTCCTTGGGATTTGTTTAGTTAAAAGTTAGCCATTGCAACTTCGTGTACTTCGTTTGTGTCCAACGACCAGACCAAGACCGCTTACGGATCCCCACCATTATCAATACTTCATATATATTCGTAATATTCAGATTGCTTTATCATATTCTTGCTGGTTCTTCGATTACTTGCAGGAATAGACCTTCGTGGTCAGGCTGACCGTGCTTCCAGCATCGTCAGTAACCTCAGGAGATTGGTTTCGATTGCTAAGGCGCAACGTCATGCACATTTGTAGACGGATCGTCAAAGTTGACTCCACCAAATCGATAGTTATCATCTCATTGAAAGATCGGGACCCCCACCTCTATCATATGTTATAGTCCGTCTTTGGCCAGCCGAGCCCATACCCAGCAGCTACTTTGGACTCGTGAAGCGGCTAATCAATGCCTGCCCCCGGCTTGATGCCATAAAGCGGTCGGTCTATATCGAAGGTGCCCGGATGGCCTCCCGTGTCAAGGTGCAGTGGGCGAAGATGAATGCCCCCAAGCTTGTGACGAGGGACCACCCGCGGGCAAGGAGCACCGCACGTTGGAGCGGTATTTTGATAAGTCCTAGAAGGGTACCGCATTGTAGAGGGCCAGTGTTCAAAGGATATTATTTTTGAATAAATGTATCCGGGCTACCCGAACTTTGTATTATGCAACAAGACTTTTGTATAATATGTTTGCTTGTTTTTATCTCAGATTATTTTCCTCCTGTGCAGGCGTTTGTTGTATCTAAAAGTTTGCCTGTTGTCGGTTTCAGCCCCCATGTAGATACTATGGGGGTGTTTCGGAATAATGTGTAATCACTCTTGACCCAACGTCTTGGTCCTTGAAGGAGGTGATTTACGTAGCGAACCAGGCAATCAGACTATGCGGCTTTAGTACCTTCACTTAGCCATAGGAGTTTGACGGGGGGTTAAGTACTAGCCCCTGGTGCGCGTGCGGCTATCCGAACTGGGTTGCCTTAAGCATGCAACCGAGTCGAAGCCGGTCCTTCGTATAATACAGAAAAAATCGCAAAAGATTTATATTAAGTCACGGAATAGCTGACCAGCTCTCGCGGCATCATGATAGTCAGTTTTCAGCTTTCTCTAATGAGGTGTTTGACCGGACGAGCCGGAAACACAATCCAGTAGTTCTCCCTTTACTACCCTAGCCGAACTGGCGGAACGTAAGGTAGTAACCACAAGAGTCGGGCAACCCAACTATTGACCAAAGACATGATTTGGAGCCAATGCATATAATGCTATATCCAGGACGCCGAAGTGTACTATAAAAGTGTTCGCACTTCTTTTTTGAAAAACATGTTTTAGCTGGGTAGAGCCCCTGGCGATTTAAGTCGTGTCGGGTGTATATGACAATCAGACGAAAATAGGGAATACCGATTAGAAGATGAGCCAAGACCGAATAGGTTGGGCAAAAAATTGTTTCCATTATAGTCTGATTGATACGTCAAGACATATTTTTACGGAGGATGCCATAGGCCTCGAGCCTATTTTAAATGCCGAGAATAAGGGAAAGTTGTATACAAGTCCTAAAAAGAGGAAGATGATCTTGAAGATCCTTTGGACACTTTGCCGCACGTCTACGCTGCTCTTTGCCTTGATGTGTGATCCTTTGAGAGGGTGGACGATCGAGTACACTTAAGGGGCCTGGAAAAGGGCCCTTGGTATTATCAAAAGGTGATGTGGGTTGTAAAGAACCTGGAAAAATAAAATAGTAAAAAGAAAGGAAGAATATGAGGGTCCAGGTAGGATCGAGTCGTATTGTGGACTCTAATATGCCTCCATTCTTACCCATGGTATCTTTAGTGCGTAGTTATGTACACGCGGTACATATGCCACAATCCAGTTGGGGCTATGATGGAGGCTGAATTGCTAATCTAGCTCTTAATGAGCCGGACTGTCATTCTGCCGGATAGACCGGACTCGTTTGACAGTACCCGGTGGCTAGACTGCCGATGTAGTATTCGGCTTGATATGGCTACACTGTATTTTAGCTGGGAGGGCCGCAGTGTGCTCCTTAGTACAGAGGGAGCGCTCCATGTTTCCATTGACTGTTATAACACCGCATGGTCCAGGCATCTTGAGCTTTAGATAAGCATAGAGCGGGACCACATTGAAGCGGCGAATGCAGTTCTGCCGAGAAGTGCATGATAGCCACGGCAGAAAGGGACGATATCGAAGATCAAGTCTTCGCTTTGGAAATTATCCGGTGACCCGAAGACTACCTCCAGCGTTATGGACCATGTGCAACAGGTCTCTACGCCAGGTATCACTCCTTTGAAGGTGGTTTTGGTGGGCTTGATTCTTGACGGATCAATGCCCATTTTGCGGACAATGTCCCGATAAAGTAGGTTAAGGCGGCTACCGCTGTCCATAAGGACTCGGTTGAGATGGAATCCGTTGATAATTGGATCGAGGACCAATGCTAGCAAACCTCCATGACGGATACTGGTCGGATGATCTCTGTGATCAAAAGTGATCGGACAGGCTAACCAGGGGTTGAATTTTGGGGTGACTGGCTCTCTGGCGTAGACATCCCTTAATGCGCGCTTGCGCTCCCGCTTGGGGATGTGAGTGACGTAGATCATATTCACCGTTTCGACTTCGGAGGGAAATTTCTTTTGTCCCCCTATGTTCGGTGGGCGAGGTTCTTCATCGTCGTCCTCGCTAGGTGGCCCTTTCCCCTTATGCCCAGTGTTTAGCTTACCGGCCTGTTTAAAGACCCAATAATTTTTGTTGGTATGATTGGCAGGCTTGTCGGGAGTGCCATGAATCTGGCAAGGCCGGTCTAGTATTCGATCCAGACTGGATGGACCATCCTTGTTTCCTTTAAATGGCTTCTTCCGCTGACCAGGTTTAGAGCCACTAAATCCGGCATTGACAGTCGTGTCTTCGGTATCCTCGTTTTTTGCTTCGACGCTTGTGCTTGTTGCATCGTGGCTTACCATTTCCATCTCTGGCCTCAGAGGTTCCAGGGTTGCTGGTGTTGTCGCTTTTACGAGCAAGCCAGCTGTCTTCTCCCACGCAAAAGTGGGTCAAGAGTGCGGTGAGGGCTGCCATAGACTTTATCTTTTCTTGGCCGAGGTGTCGGGCGAGCCACTCATCACGGACGTTGTGTTTAAAGGCCCCGAGGGCTTCTGCGTCCGGGCAGTCCACAATTTGGTTCTTTTTAATTAAGAACCTGGTCCATAGCTTCCGGGTTGATTCTCCGGGTTGCTGGACTATGTGACTGAGGTCATCGGCGTCTGGAGGCCGAACATAGGTACCTTGGAAGTTATCTCTAAAGGCATCTTCCAAGTCTTCCCAGCTACCAATAGAGTTTTCTAGGAGGCTGTTTAACCAGTGCCGAGCAGGTCCCTTTTATTTTAGCGGGAGGTACTTGATGGCGTGGAGAACATCACCGCCGGCCATGTGGATATGGAGAAGAAAATCTTCGATCCATACTGCGGGATCTGTCATTCCATTGTATGATTCAATGTTCATGGGTTTAAACCCTCCTAGGAACTGGTGCTCCATTACCTCATCAGTGAAGCATAGGGGGTGTGCAGTGCCTCTGTATCGGGCGTCATCGCGACGTAGTTCGGATGAATTATGTATGCGGTTTTCGACCCAAGCGAGGTTGTGCCTTCCGTGCCAGGCCTGATGGCCATCTTTGCGCGTTGAAGCTTGCCCCCTCGATCCATAGATCGATCTGGCTTGGCCTGCTCTATCGTCCAAGTCCTATCGAAGGTTGTAGGTGTATCCTGGAGCCGCTGTCTCTCTATCTCTACGGCGAGGTGGTGCGGGTTGGTGTTTGGTGTAGGTTGCCGCTTTATCTTGCCTGCGTGGTGGCTGGTCTGGTTCATCGGCACGGTCATGTCTTGATGGTATGGGCTCAAGGGCTTCATCGTCAAATTGTGGTAGTAGCCGACGCTTCGGATAACTCTTTGCTGGGCGTTGAAGGCCGTACTCTTCGGCGGCTAGGACTTGGGTCCATATGTCATTGAGTGTATCCTATTCGGCTTGGAGCTGTTGTTGCTGCTTTTTTAGACTTCTCGCAATGGCGATTAGCTGGCGCTTAAAGCGCTCCTGCTCAAGTGGTTCCTCTGGCACACTGAAGTCTTTGTCGCCGAGCCTCACATCGTCTTCGGAGAGAGGTAGATAGTTACTATCTTCCGAGTCCCCGTTCTCGGCCGGATCGTCGGGGTTGACTTGCCCCTCTCCCACATCGTCTTGTTCGGATGTGGGATCGACGGGGGCTTTGATACGTCTCCAACGTATCTAATTTTTTTGATAAATCCATGCTATTATATTACCTGTTTTGGATGTTTAATGGGCTTTAATATGCTATTTTATATTATTCTTGGGACTAACCTATTAACTGGAGGCCCAGTGCTAGTTTCTGTTTTTTTGCTTATTTCAGTGTTTCGTAGAAAAGGAATATCAAACGGAATCCAAATGGAACGAAACCTTCGCGAGGATCTTTCTTGGAACAAACACAAACCAGGAGACTTGGAGTGGAATTCTGGAAGTCTGCGACGCCGCCATGAGATAGGAGAGCGTGCCCCCACCCTCGTGGGCCCCATGGAGCTCCACCGACGTACTTCTTTCGCGTATATATACTCTTATGACCTAAAAACATCAAGGGGAGCCACGAAACCACTTTTCAACTGCCGCAACCTTCGGTACCTGTGAGATCCCATCTGGGCCTTTTCCGGCGATCTACCGGAGGGGGATTCGATCACAGAGGGCTTCTACATCAACACCATAGCCTCTCCGATGATGTGTGAGTAGTTTACCACAGACCTTCAGGTCCATAGTTATTAGCTAGATGGCTTCTTCTCTCTCTTTGGTTCTCAATACAAAGTTCTCCTCGATGTTCTTGGAGATCTATTCGATGTAATACTTTTTTGCAGTGTGTTTGCCGAGATCCGATGAATTGTGGATTTAGGATCAAGTTTATCTTTGAATCATATTTGGTTCTTCTCTGAATTCTTATGTGCGTGATTTGATATCTTTGCAAGTCTCTTCGAATTATCGGTTCAGTTTGGCCTACTAGATTGATCTTTCTTGCAATGGGAGAAGTGTTTAGCTTTGGTTCAATCTTGCGGTGTCCTTTCCCAGTGACAGTAGGGGCAGCAAGGCACGTATTGTATTGTTTCCATCGAGGATAAAAAGATGGGGTTTATACCATATTGCTTGAGTTTATCCCTCTACATCATGTCATCTTGCTTAAAGCGTTACTCTGTTCTTATGAACTTAATACTCTAGATGCATGCTGGATAGCGGTCGATGTGTGGAGTAGTAGTAGTAGATGCAGAATCAGTTCGGTCTACTTAAGACGGATGTGATGCCTATATTCATAATCATTGCCTGGATATTCTCATAACTATGCGCTCTTCTATCAATTGCTCGACAGTAATTTGTTCACCCACTGTAATACATGCTATCATGAGAGAAGCCACTAGTGAAACATATGGCCCTCGGGTCTCTTTCTTATTATATTGCATCTCTTTTTATTTACGTCGCATCTCGTTTACTATTTTGGAATCTTTACTTTCCAATCTATACAACAAAAATACCAAAAATATTTATCTTACTATCTTTATCAGATCTCACTTTCGCAAGTGTCCGTGAAGGGATTGACAACCCCTTTATCGCGTTGGTTGCGAGGTTCTTGATTATTTGTGCAGGTACTAGGTGACTTGCGTGTTATCTCCTACTGGATTGATACCTTGATTCTCAAAAACTGAGGGAAATACTTACGCTACTTTGCTGCATCACCCTTTCCTCTTCAAGGGAAAACCAATGCATGCTCAAGAGGTAGCAAGAAGGATTTCTGGCGCCGTTGCCCGGGAGATCTATGCTAAAGTCAAGACATACCAAGTACCCATCATAAACTCTTCTCCCTAGCATTACATTATTTGTCATTTGCCTCTCGTTTCCTCTCCCCCACTTGACCTTTGCCGTTTTATTCGCCCCTTTTTCGTTCGTCTCTTTTCGCTTGCCTCTTGTGTGTCCGTGTGTTAGATCGTTTGTTTCGCCGTCATGGCTAGCCCTTTCTTCCCTCCTTTGTCTCCCGATTTTGAAGTTGTTCACTTCAAAAAAAGACAAGGAGAAAACCTAAAAGATGCTTTGTATAGGATGATAGAATCCTATCGTAGTTGCACTATAGAGGGAGATTTCAAGATTTTACTTCGTAATTTTTATGTTGGGCTATCCATATCCAATAGACAACTCTTGGATTTTGCCGCTAAAGGGAACTTTATTGAAATTGATCCCAATATTGCTTATGAGATTATGGAGGGAATAGTAGGAGTACTTCCCCCACGAAAGGAACTACAACTTACTCAAGAAGGAACACACGTTTTAAAGAAATTATGCAAATTGCAAAAATCTATTGAGCCTCTTAAAAATGTTGGCCGAAACCTTCACCGTATGAATACGTTGATCACTCTTTGCAATAAGCAGTTGGATGCTTTAGATCTAAAAAATCTCCGAGCATGAAGGGAAACGTAAGGAACCTCCCAGATCCGAGCATAACTCCATTAAAAAGATAAATACCAAAGATGACAATATCTGGATCTATTCTTGCTTTTATGCCTAGCTAGGGGCGGGAAACGATAGCGCTTGTTGGGAGGCAACCCAATTTTATTTTTGTTCTTTACTTTTTGTTCCTGTTTAGTAATAAATTATTTATCTAGCCTCTGTTATGATTGTGTTTTTTATGTTTTAATTAGTGTTTGTGCCAAGTAAAGCCGTTATGATCTTCTTGGGTGATTGTTGTTTGATCTTGCTGAAAAAAAAGAAACTATGCGCTCACTAAAATAATTTTCATTTTTTACCAGAGAGCGATAAAATACTAATTCCAACTGCAGTAGATCAATAAACAAATTATTTAGGTCTTCCTAATTTTTCAAAAAAATTGGAGTTACATAAGTATTCGAAACCTCCAGATTGCTACAGACTGTTCTGTTTTGACAGATTCTGTTTTTCGTGTGTTGTTTACTTATTTTGATGAAACTATGGCTAGTATCGGGGGGTATGAATCATAGAGAAGTTGGAATAAATTTTGTTTAACACCACTATAAATAAAGAATGAGTTAATTACAGTACATTAAAGTGGTGGTTTGTTTTCTTATACTAGCGGAGCTCATGAGGTTTTCTGTTAAGTTTTGTGTTGTGAAGTTTTCAAGTTTTGGGGCAAAAGATTTGATGGATTTTGGAACAAGGAGTGGCAAGAGCCTAAGCTTGGGGATGCCCAAGGCACCCGAGGGTAAAATTCAAGGACAACCAAAATCCTAAGCTTGGGGATGCCCCGGAAGGCATCCCTTCTTTCGTCTTCATCTATCGGAAACTTTACTTGAGGCTATATTTTTATTCACCAAATGATATGTGTTTTTCTTGGAGCATCTTGTATGATTTGAGTCTTTGCTTTTTAGTTTACCACAATCATCATTGATGTACACACTTTTTGGGAGAGACACACATGAATCGGAATTTATTAGAATACTCTATGTGCTTCACTTATATCTTTTGAGCTAGATAATTTTTCTCTAGTGCTTCACTTATATCCTTTTAGAGCATGGTGGTGGTTTCATTTATAGTAATTATTGATCTCTCATGCTTCACTTATATTATTTTGAGAGTCTTTTAGAACAACATGGTAAGTTGCTTTGATTATAAAATTAGTCCTAATATGATGGGCATCCAAGATGGGTATAATAAAAAGTTTCATACAGAGTGCATTTAAAACTATGAGAAGTTTGATACTTGATAATTGTTTTGAGATATAAAGATGGTGATATTAGAGTTGTGCTAGTTGTATAATTGTGAAATTGAGAAATACTTGTGTTGAGGTTTGCAAGTCCTGTAGCATGCACGTATGGTAACTATTGTGTGACAAATTTGGAGCATGAGGTGTTCTTTGATTGCTTTCCTTATGAGTGGCGGTCGGGGACGAGCGATGGTCTTTTCCTACCAATCTATCCCCCTAGGTGCATGCGCATAGTGCTTGGCTTGGATGACTTGTAGATTTTTGCAATAAGTAAGTGAGTTCTTTATGACTAATGTTGAGCCCATGGATTATACGCACTCTCACCCTTCCACCATTGCTACCCTCTCTTGTGCCGTGCAACTTTCGTCGGTACCATAAACCCATCATTTACCTTCCTCAAAACAGCCACCATACCTACCTATTATGGCATTTCCATAGCCATTCCGAGATATATTGCCATGCAACTTTCCACCATTCTGTTTATTATGAGACGCTTCACCATAGTCATATTGCTTTGCATGATCATGTAGTTGACATCGTATTTGTGGCATGGCCACCATTCATAATTTTTATATACATGTCATTCTTGATTCATTGCACATCCCAGTACACTGCCAGAGGCATTCACATAGAGTCATATTTTTTTCTAAGTATCGAGTTGTAATTCTTGGTTGTAAGTTAATAAAAGTGTGATGATCTTCATTATTAGAGCATTGTCCCATGTGAGGAAATGATGATGGAGACTATGATTCCCCCAGAAGTCAGGGTCAGACTCCGGACGAAAAAAAAGAGGCCATAAAAAAGGCCCAAGAAATGACAGAAAAAGAGAGAAGGGGCAATGTTACTATCCTTTCTCCACACTTGTGCTTCAAAGTAGCACCATGATCTTCATGATAGAGAGTATCTTATGTTGTCACTTTCATATACTAGTGGGAATTTTTCATTATAGAACTTGGCTTGTATATTCCAGTGATGGGCTTCCTCAAATTGCCCTAGGTCTTCATGAGCAAGCAAGTTGGATGCACACCCACTTAGTTACTTTTGTTGAGCTTTCATACACTTATAGCTCTAGTGCATCAGTTGCATGGCAATCACTACTCACTCACATTGATATCTATTGATGGGCATCTCCATAGCCCATTGATACGCCTAGTTGATGTGAGACTATCTTCCTCCTTTTGTCTTCTCCACAACCACTGTTCTATTCCACCTATAGTGCTATGTCCATGGCTCGCGCTCATATATTGCGTGAAAGTTGAAAAAGTTTGAGAATGCTAAAGTATGAAACAATTGCTTGGCTTGTCATCGGGGTTGTGCATGATGGCAACATTTTGTGTGATGAAAATGAAGCATGGCCAAACTATATGATTTTGTAGGGATGAGCTTTCTTTGGCTATGTTATTTTGAGAAGACATAATTGCTTGGTTAGTATGCTTGAAGTATTACTATTTTTATGTCAATATTAAACTTTTGTCTTGAATCTTTCGGATCTGAATATTCATGCCACAATAAAGAACATTGCATTGAAATTATGTTAGGTAGCATTCCACATCAAAAAATTTGTTTTTATCATTTACCTACTCGAGGATGAGCAGGAATTAAGCTTGGGGATGTTGATACGTCTCCAACATATCTATAATTTTTGATGGTTCCATGCTATTATATTATCTGTTTTGCATGTTTAATGGGCTTTAATATGCTATTTTATATTATTTTTGGGACTAACCTATTAACCGGAGGCTGAGTGCCAGTTTTTTTGCCTATTTCAATGTTTCGTGGAAAAGGAATATCAAACGGAATCCAAATGAAACGAAACGTTTGCGAGGATCTTTCTTGGAACAAACGCAAACTAGGAGACTTGGAGTGGAAGTCTGGAAATCCGCGAGGCGGCCACGAGATAGGAGGGCGCGCCCCCACCCTCATGGGCATCGCAGAGCTCCACCGACGTACTTCTTTCGCCTATATATACTCTTATACCCTAAAAACATCAGGGGAGCCACGAAACCACTTTTCCACCTTTGCAACCTTTTGTACCCGTGACATCCCATCTGGGGCCTTTTTCGGTGATCTGCCGGAGGGGGATTCGATCATGGAGGGATTCTACATCAACACCATAGCCTCTCCGATGATGTGTGAGTAGTTTACCATAGACCTTTGGGTCCATAGTTATTAGGTAGATGTCTTCTTCTCTCTCTTTGGTTCTCAATACAAAGTTCTCCTTGATGTTCTTGGAGATCTATTCGATGTAATACTTTTTTGCGGTGTGTTTGCCGAGATCTGGTAAATTGTGGATTTATGATCAAGTTTATCTATGAATAATATTTGGTTCCTCTCTGAATTGTTATGTGCATGATTTGATATCTTTGCAAGTCTCTTCAAATTATTGGTTTAGTTTGGCCTACTAGATTGATCTTTCTTGCAATGGGAGAAGTGCTTAGCTTTGTGTTCAATCTTGCGGTGTCCTTTCCTAGTGACAGTAGGGGTAGCAAGGCACGTATTGTATTGTTGCCATTGGGGATAAAAAGATGGGGTTTATATCATATTGCTTGAGTTTATCCCTCTACATCATGTCATCTTACTTAAAGCGTTACTCGATTCTTATGAACTTAATACTCTAGATGCATTCTAGATAGCGGTCGATGTGTGGAGTAATAGTAGTAGATGCAGAATCGTTTTGGTCTACTTAACACGGATGTGATGCCTATATTCATAATCATTGCCTAGATATTCTCATAACTATGCGCTCCTCAATCAATTGCTTGGTAGTATTTTTTTTAACCACTGTAATACATGCTATCATGAGAGAAGCCACTAGTGAAACATATGGCCCCCGGGTCTCTTTCTTATTATATTGCATCTCTTTTTATTTACATCGCATCTCGTTTACTATTTTGCAATCTTTACTTTCCAATCTATACAACAAAAATACCAAAAATATTTATCTTACTATCTTTATCAGATCTCACTTTCGCAAGTGACCATGAAGGGATTGACAACCCCTTTATCGCGTAGATTGTGAGGTTCTTGATTGTTTGTGCAGGTACTAGGTGACTTGCGTGTTATCTCCTACTAGATTGATACCTTGGTTCTCAAAAACTGAGGAAAATACTTACGCTACTTTGCTACATCACCCTTTCCTCTTCAAGGGAAAACCAATGCATGCTCAAGAGGTAGCAGGCTTCGGGCTCTTCGGCACCCTCTGGAGTGTTATCGTCTCCGGTGCCGGTATTACTATCTTTGTCACGACGCGATTTTGAGCGGCGTCGCTAGCGTCGATGTTTCGGTTGTGCCTCATCAGGTTTCTCCTCCACCGGATCTTTCTTGTTTGCATCTTCATCCTCTTTGAGTGTGTCCACCATGTACATGTCGTATGTGGAGGTGGTCGTCCAACGTCCGGTAATCGGTGGGTCTTGTTCGTCTCTGGCATCGTCGTCCATGTCGTCGATATCTTTGGAGGCGTAATCGAACATGTCGGTTAAGTCTTCGACAGTGGCTATGAAGTGGGTGGTGGACGGGACGTAAAATTCCCCGATCTCAACCCCTAGTCCAGGCAGGGCGTAGTTTAGATGTGATTCCTCTGTGATAGAGAGGGATCGCATTAAGTCCAGGGCCTCGTTTAAGAGTGAGGTTTTGACATGGAAGCGAGAGTCCGCGGGGCTGGCTGGGGTGATAGCCTCCTGGCCCTGCCTACTTGGCACGGACTTCGAGAGTTCGGATCTGGAGTCCAGGGGCAAGTCTGGCCATTCAATGATAGGGGAACCTGGACTGATTCCGAGTTCGCCGTGGACACAATCGCCTCCGAATCCTCGATAATGCGGTTTTCAACTAAGAGTCCGGTGGGATCCACACTCCCATCTTCGGACCTGATGATTTGCTCCGGATCTAAGGACAGAGCGATGGTAGAGGCCGCGAACCCTTTGAAGATCAAGTCTCCTTGAATATCGATGACATAGTTTAGGTTCCCGAAACTGATCTGATGACCAGGGGCGTAGCTGTCGATCTGTTCAAGGTGAGCAATCGAGTTGGCACGTAGAACGAAGCCCCGAATACAAAAATCTGGCCGGGGAGGTAAACTTCCCCGGAGACGGCATCGTTGTAGATGATCGAACGAGCCATCGAGCCTTCTATTGACGGCATAGTGGAACTCTCAATGAAAGCACCAATGTCGGTGTCAAACCCGGCTGATCTCAGGTAGGGGGTCCCGAACTGTGCGTCTGAGGATCGAAGGTAACAGGAGACAAGGGACATGATGTTTACCCGGGTATGGGCCCTCTTAATGAAGGTAATACCCTACTTCCTGCTTAATTGACTTTGATGAGTATAGGGGTTACAAGAGTTGATCTACCTCGAGATCGTAATGGCTAAACCCTAGATGTCTATCCTATATGATTATGACTGCCTCTACGGACTAAACCCTCCAGTTTATGTAGACACCGGAGGGGCCTAGGGTTGTACAGAGTCGGTTTACAGAGAAAGGAAACTTCATATCCAAACGTTAAAGCTTGCCATCCACGCAAAGGAGAGTCCCATCCGGACACAGGGGAAGGCCTTCTATCTTGTATCTTCACAGCCAATCAGTCTGGCCCATGTCACATAACCTGGACGCCCGGGGACCCCCTAATCCAGGACTCCCTCAGACACCTCTGCTGATAATGGAATATTTCCGAATTTATAGAGCTCAGAGGGAGGTTGGTGGACTCCCAGGGGGCCTACAAGCCAGGGGCGCCCCCCCAGGGTGCGCCCTAAGGGCTTGTGGTGCCCTCGGGACTCTTCTGACTTCATCTCCATGTTCAGTGGGTGTCTTCCGGTCCAAGAAAAATCATCACGATTTTTTTATTCCGTTGGACTTTGTTTGGTATTCATTTTCTATAAAACTCAAAAACAAGGAAAAACAGAAACTGGCACTGGCTCTAGGTTAATAAGTTAGTCCCAGAAATAATATAAAATAGCATACTAATGCATATAAAACATCCAAAACAGATAATATAATAGCATGGAACAATCAAAACTTATAGATGCGTTGGAGACATATCAAGCATCCCCAACCTTAATTCATGCTCATCCTCGAGTAGGTAAATGATAAAAATATAATTTTTGATGTGGAATGCTACCTAACATATTTATCCATGTAATTTTATTTATTGTGGCAGGAATGTTCAGATCCAGAAGATTCAAAACAAAAGATTAATATTGACATAAAAACAATAATACTTCAAGCATGCTAATAAAGCAATTATGTCTTCTCAAAATAACATGACCAAAGAAAGTTATCCCTACAAAATCATACAGTCTGGCTATGCTCCATCTTCATCACACAAAGTATTAAATCATGCACAACCCCGATGACAAGCCAAGCAATTGTTTCATACTTTTGATGTTCTCAAACTTTTTCAACTTTCACACAATACATCAGCGTGAGCCATGGATATAGCACTATAGGTGAAATAGAATATGGTGGTTGTGGAGAAGACAAAAAGAAGCAGATGGTCTCACATCAACTAGGCGTATTAACATGCTATGGAGATGACCATCAATAGATATCAATGTGAGTGAGTAGGGATAGCCATGCAACAGATGCACTAGAGCTATAAGTGTATGAAAGCTCAAAAATAAAATAAGTGGGTGTGCATCCAACTCGCTTGCTCATGAAGACCTAGGGCAATTTGAGGAAGCCCTTCATTGGAATATACAAGCCAAGTTATATAACGAAAAATCCCCACTAGTATATTAAAGTGACAACATAGGAGACTCTCTATCATGAAGATCATGGTGCTACTTTGAAGCACAAGTGTGGAAAAAGGATAGTAACATTGTCCCTTCTCTCTTTTCTCCCTCTCTCATTTTTTTTATGGGCTTCTTTGTCCTCTTTTATTTTTTTATAAAGTCCGGAGACCGATCCCAACTTGTGAGGGGATCATAGCTTCCATCATCCTTTCCTCACATGGGACAATGGTCTAATAATGATGATCATCACATTTTTATTTACTTACAACTCAAGAATTACAACTCGATACTTAGAAAAAAATATGACTCTATATGAATGCCTCCGGCGGTGTACCGGGATGTGCAATGATCTAGTGTAGCAATAACATCAAAACATCATGCTAGCTATCTTACGATCATGCAAAGCAATATGACAATGATGGTGCGTGTCATAATAAAATAGAACAGTGGAAGTTGCATGGCAATATATCTCGGAATGGCTATGGAAATGGCATAATAGGTAGGTATGGTGGCTGTTTTGAGGAAGGGTAAATGGTGGATTTAATGCACCGGTGAAAGCTGCAGGGTACTAGAAAGGCTAGCATTTGTGGACGGGTGGGAGTACGTATAATCCATGGAATCAACATTAGTCATAAAGAACTTACATACTTATTGCAAAAATCCATTAGTCATCGAAACAAAATACTACACGCATGCTCCTAGGGAGATAGATTGGTAGGAAAAGACCATCGCTCGTCCCCGACCGCCACTAAAATGGAAGACAATCAATAAATAAATCTTGCTCCGACTTCATCACATAACGGTTCACCACACATGCATGCTACGGGAATCACAAACTTTAACACAAGTATTTCTATCAATCCACAATTACGCACTAGCATGACTCTAATATCACCATCTTCATATCTCAAAACAACCATAAGGAATCAAACTTCACATAGTATTCAACGCTCTTCATATGAAAGTTTTTATTATATCCCTCTTGGATGCCCATCATATTAGGACTAAATTCATAACCAAAGCGAATTACCATGTTGTTTAGAAAGAATCTCAAAATAATATAAGTGAAGCTTGAGAGTTTAACAATTTGTATAAAATAAAGCCAATGTCGTTCTCTAAAAGATATAACTGAAGCACTAGAGCAAATTGCCTAGCTCAAAAGATATAAGTGAAGCACATAGACTATTCTAATAAATTCACGATTCATGTGTATCATACAAGACACTCCAAGCAAAACACATATCATGTGGTGAATAAAAATATAGCCTCAAGTAAATTTACCGATAAACAAAGACGAAAGAGGAGATGCCATCCGGGGCATCCCCAAGCTTAGATTCTTGGTTGTCCTTGAATATTACCTTGGGGTGCCTTGGCATCCCCAAGCTTAGGCTCTTGCCACTCCTTATTCCATAGTCCATCAAATCTTTACCCAAAACTTGAAAACTTTACAACACAAAACTCAAAAAGTAAACTCATGAGATCCATTAGTATAAGAAAATAAATCACCACTTTTTGGTATTGTTGTGAACTCACTCTTTATTTATATTGGTGTAATATCTAATGTATTCCAACTTCTCCATGGTCCATACCCATACTCCCCATAGATTCATCAAAATAAGCAAACAACACATAGGAAACAGAATCTGTCAAAAACCGAAGAGTCTGTAGAAATTTGAAGTCTTCGTATACTTTTGTAACTCCAAATATTCTTAGAAATTAGGACAGTATGGCCAATTTGTATATTAATATTGTGTAAAATTTAGAGTTTTTTCACGATTCACTGATTTTTTAAAATTGTTTTATTGGGCGCAAAAGTTTCTCTTTTTTAGCAAGATCAAATCAACTATCACCATAGACCATTCCAAAGGTCTTGCTTGGCTCAAACACTAATTTAAAACATGAAAACACATCTAACCAGAGGCTAGATGATAAAATTACTCAAAAACAGGAACAAAAAAGCAAGAAAAAAATAAAATTGGGTTGCCTTCCAACAAGTGTTATTGTTTAACGCCCCTAGCTTAGCATAAATCATAGATCTAGGTATTGTCATCTTTGGTATGAAATCCATAAATAGCTCTCATAATATATTCATATGGTAACCTAATTTTCTTTCTAGAAAGTGTACCATGCCCTTCCTTAATGGAAACTGAAATCCAATGTTTCCTTCTTTCATATCAATAATTGCACCAATTGTTCTAAGGAAAGGTCTACCAAGTATAATAGGACATGTCGGATTGCAATCTATATCAAGCACTGTAACGCCCTCGATGCGGCTATATCTCCTACGTGTCGAAGCACGACTTAGAGGCATAACCGCATTGAAAGCAATGTCGCAAGTAAGGTAATCTTCACAACAACCCATGTAAATAGATAAAAGGGGAAAGGATACATAGTTGGCTTACACTCGCCACGTCACACAAATACATGAATAACATTACAATCATCCAATACACTCATGGTCCGACTACGGAACCAAAATAAAAGATCAACCCCGACATGCGACACGGTCCCCGATCGCCCCAACTGGGCACCACTACTGATCATCTGGGAAAGACACATAGTAACGACGAGAGTCTTCATCAAACTCCCACTTGAGCTCAAGCGCATCGTCTAGAACGGTATCATCAGTCCCTGCATCTGGTTTGGAAGTAATCTATGAGTCACGAGGACTCAGCAATCTCGCACCCTCGCGATCAAGACTATTTAAGCTTATAGGTAAGGCAAGGTAATATGTGGAGCTGCAGCAAGTGACTAGCATATATGGTGGCTAACCTGTTCGCAAAAGAGAGGGAGAAGAGAAGGCAAAGCACGAACGAAGAACTATGATCAAGAAGTGATCCTAGAACAACCTACGTCAAGCATTACTCCAAAACCGTGTTCACTTCCCGGACTCCGCCGAGAAGAGATCATCATGGTAACACACGCAGTTGATTCATTTTAATTAAGTTAAGTTTCATTTTATCTTCAACCGGACATTAACAAATGCCCATCTGCCCATAACTGCGGGCACGGCTTTCAAAACTTCAAATCCCTGCAGGGGAGTCCCAACTTAGCCCATCACAAGCTCTCACAGTAAACGAAGGATATTTCTTCTGCCGAGACATTCCGATCAGACTCGGCATCCCGGTTTTACAAGACATCCTCGACAATGGTAAAACAAGTCCAGCAACACGGCCCGAATGTGCCGACAAATCCCGATAGGAGCTGCACATATCTCGTTCTCAGGGCACACTCAGATAAACACTACGTACAACTAAAACCAACCCTCAAGTTTCCCCAAGGTGGCGCTGCAAGTGGCTCTGTTTGGACCAACACTCAGAGGAGCACTGGCCCGGGGGGGTTTAAATAAGATGACCCTCAGGCTCTGGAAACCCAAGGGAAAAAGAGGCTAGGTGGAAAATGGTAAAACCAAGGTTGGGCATTGCTGGAGGAGTTTTATTCAAGGCGGACTATCAATGGGTTCCCATTATAACCCAACCGCGTAAGGAACGCAAAATCCGGGAACATAACACCGATATGACGGAAACTAGGGCGGCAAGAGTGGAACAAAACACTAGGCAAAAGGCCGAGCCTTCCACCCTTTACCAAGTATATAGATGCTTTAAGATAACAAGATAATATAGTGATATCCCAATAATAAACAATGTTCCAACAAGGAACGATCTCCAATCTTCACCTGCAACTAGCAACGCTATAAGAGGGGCTGAGCAAAGCGGTAACATAGACAATCAACGGTTTGCTAGGCCATGGTGGGTTAGAGGTTTGTCATGGCAATTTGAGAGGCATTATAAGCAAGTGGTAGGCATCGTAGCATAGGCATATCAAAAGAGCGAGCATCTAGCAAGCAAAGATAGAAGTGATTTTGAGGGTATGATCATCTTGCCTGCAAAGTTGTCAGAGTTGACTTGATCCTCGTAAGCAAACTCAACGGGCTCCTCATTAGCGAACTCGTCTCCTGGCTCTACCCAAACAAGACAAACAAGCAAAAGGAACACAATCAACCACGTGCAATGCTCAAACAACATGATGCAAACATGGTATGCTATGCGGGATGCGATATGTGATACATATGCAAGATTTGACAATGAATGATTGAACCTGGCCTCAACTTGGAAATCCAAGAGTGATACTGGAAAGGTGAGGTGATTTTGGTTGAAATTGATATAAAGATCACCGGAATCGGATGCACGGTTTGGAAATGGCAAGCAAAACAAATATGACCCCGGTCTGCGATAATCAGCAAGTAGCCATCTAAATGCATCAAGATAAATATGCTACAACATTCAAACATGACAACAAAATACATGGAAGGGATCCACTCATGATGCTTGACAAAAGATGAACACTGAGCTACGGCCAATTCATCCATTAACAGGTTCAAACAAGCATGGCAAAAATGCAAACGATAACAGGTTTCAGACTTAGTGAAATTAACACAAGTCTGGAATTTATCATCAGGAAGCACACTTTAGAGCATGAAAACTACATGCTACAGGAACTTAACATGGCAAATAAAGGCACGACATGAAGCTACTCAAAGCACTTAACAAAAGTCCCTTAGTGACCTTGAGCCAAAAGGGATCAGAAAATACAATTGCAGGCATGTGAACATTGCAAAAACATAATCAGATTACAGACTTAGTGAAAAACTGGAGCATGCAAATCAGTTAACGAGTAGGCATGTTTACGAGCTCGATGCACTCACTAAAGATCATGGCATGACAAACTAAGCATACACCCATCAAGAATACATGTCATAGAAGCTAGACATGGCAAGAACAACAACATAGCATGCACGGATCAATAGCAACATCCTCGGCAAAATCGCTAACAAGTCAACAATTGACTCAAGCTAGGGTGCTCCATAAATGCAAATAAAGACATGGATGGATATAGCACCACAATGTTAACAAATCATCCTTACTGATCATCCTCAAAAGAGGCACGGATCACTAGGAAACAACATGAACATATGGCATAATGACAAAATCAGAACAAGGACTTAGTGAAATTCTAAGTCCCTGAAATCAGCATTACCGAATACGCTACTTTGCAAGCTTGTGCTAGTAACCTCACATATCACAAAAAAACATGGTAAGCACCTCTGTAAAGATGGCATGGCATATAACAAAACTCATGTAGAGCTCAGGAGCATATCATGCACACATTAATCATGGCAAAAGTGACAAATGTCTATTTGATGAAACAGATCTAGCAATTTTATCACATAGCCCTCTTCCAACAGCATTTCGGGCATCAAGATGAGCTCAAATGAAAATGATGCAATGAAATGAAATGATGTACTCATTGAGGCAAACATTTTGATATGCTACACGCGCAAATCGGAGCTACGGATGTGGAGTTACGGCATGTCAAATTATGCAAAAAGTTATCAGGGATTAGGGTTAGGATCAACCGATCCAGATCTGGAGTTCGTCTGTACGCGAACCGAGGCGCTCTGGCGAGCTTGAACCGGCTCCGGCGAGCTAGAAGAAAACGGCGGGGAGGCGAGGGAGAGGCGGATCCGGCCTCTCCCGACCGGATCTGGAGGCGGGCGGCGAGGGACGAGGCGGTGGTGGCCGGAGAGCAGCTCCGGCGAGGCGGCGTGGTGGTGCGGCGGCCTTGGGGGAGATCGCCGGCGCAGGCTCGCGGCGTCCGGGGTTGAAGCAGGCGGCGGCGCGAGGCAAAGGCGGTGGAGACGAGGGCGCTGGCGGCGGAGTCAGGCGCGGGGCACGGCCTGGCTGCGCGGCGAGGAGGGCCCGGCTCGAGCCGAGCGGGCCGGCGGCGGAGACGAGAGCGGCGCGACATGTGGCGAGCCCTCAGTGGCGCGGGGCGGCGTCCGGCGCGAGAACAGACATGTCCGGCGCGCAGCAGGGAAAAAGGCTAGGGTTAGGGGGGAAGAGACCCGGGATTTTCGAGAGGGGATCTATATATAGGCATAGAGGGAGCTAGGAAGCTCCAAATGGAGTGCGGTTTTCGGCCACGCGATCGCGATCGAACGCTCTACACGATGGGAGAGGTTTTGGTGAGTTTTGGGCCAAATTGGGAGGGTGTTGGGCTGCAACACAAACGAGGCCTTCTCGGTCCCTCGGTTAACCGTTGGAGTATCAAACGAAGTCCAAATGGTACGAAACTTGACAGGCGGACTACCGGTAGTAAACCAAGGCCGCATGGCAAGTCTCGGTCCAATCCAGAAATGTTTAACCCCCACACACGAAAAGAGGTAGAAAGGACCACCGGAGGCGATAGGAGCGCCGGAATGCAAAACGGACAACGGGGAAAATGCTCGGATGCATGAGACGAACACGTATGCAAATGCAATGCACATGATGACATGATATGAGATGCATGAAAAAGGCAACAACACACGGAGACAAAAACCCGAACCCGAGGAAATAAAATAACTTAGCGCCGGAAACGACAAGAGTTGGGATACATATAAGGTAAATTACATCCGGCGTGTTACAAGAACAATGAAATATATAGGCACATAATTCCTATTTGCAACAATAAGAACATCATTAGTACTTCCCATAGGTTTCTTAATAGTCGAATCCACTAGATCCATATTTAAAGAACAATCATCAAATTCACGGAAACCTAACACATCACAAAAAGTTTCTGGAATCATGGAAACGCTAGCACCCAAATCACACAAAGCATGGCACTCATAATCTTTAATCTTCATCTTAATAGTACATTCCCACTCATCATAAAGTTTTCTAGGGATAGAAACTTCCAATTCAATCTTTTCTTCAAAAGATTTCATCATAGCATCAATGATATGTTTAGTAAAAGCTTTATTTTGATTATAACCATGAGGAGAATTCAACATGGATTGCAATAAGGAAATACCTATCAAAGAACAATTATCATAATTAAAATCCTTGGAATCCAAGAGAGTGGGTTCATCGCTACTTAAAGTTTTGACCTCTCCAAACCCACCTTTATCAATCTTTGCATCAAGATCTATAAACTCCAAATCGTTGGGACGCCTTTTAGCTAAAGTTGGCTCATCTCCAGTCACATCTTTATCAAGATTTATCTTAGGAAACAAATATTCAATAGGAGTCACATCAATCACTTTAAGATCTTCATCATTATTCTCATAACAACTAGAAGAACATGCTTTTACAAACCAATCTCGCTTAGCACGCATCTTAGCGGTTCTTTCTTTGCACTCATCAATATAAATTGTAATAGATTTCAGAGATTCATTAATATCATGCTTCGGTGGAATAGATCTAATTTTAAAAGAATCAATCTCAAGAGAAATTATATCCATGTTCCTAGCCAAATGATCAATCTTAAGCAAATTTTATTCAACCATAGCATTGAAATTCTTGTGAGAACCAATAAATTCTTCAATATTATTGTCAAGATTAGAGGCCATCTTATTATTGTAGGAATTACCATAATTGTTAGAGGAATTACTAGGAAATAGACTAGGGTTGAAATTACCTCTATACGCGTTATTACCAAAATTGTTCCTACCAACAAAATTCACATCCATAGATTCATTATTATTCTCAATCAAAGTAGACAAAGGCATATCATTTGGATCAATAGGAGCACTCTTGTCCAGCTTTCCACTCAAAACACTAATTTCTTCAATCGCATGCACTTTTTTACTAGTAGAAGATCTTTCGGTATGCCATTGAGAGTAATTAGCCATAATATTATCTAGGAGTATAGTAGCTTCTCCTAATGCGATTTCCATAAAAGTACCTCCCGCGACCGAATCTAAAAGATTTCTGGAAGAAAAATTCAATCCGGCATAAAACATTTGTATGATCATCGATAAATTTAAACCATGAGTAGGGCAATTTCTTATCATCAATTTCATCACTACAAAAAGAATGAGACATCCGTGACATTTTGGCCTGAATGAAATTTTTTCTGTCATGCTTATGACACTTCTATGATGATAATTGTGACAAAAGCACGTATCATCATAGATGTGGTGGGCTCCTACTTCTATGACAAAAATCATGACAGAAAATGGGCTTTTCGTCGTGGGCTGGTCGGGGACGCACCTGCATGACATTCTTTGGGCCGTCCATGACAGAAAAAATCATGGTAGAAGCGAGGGCGAGAAATTTTTTGGGGAGTTCCCAGTTACGGTGGGTGGTTGGGCCGAGTGATGCATGGAGGGATTACACGTTTCTCTCATACACATACACGCGTGTGTGCGAGGCGTTGGTCTCTAACTAAACCCGAGCTAGGCGTTCGCTTACTGAACCAGAGCGATTGCACTGGCTACGCGTTACTAAACCCGAGCGACCGATCAATCCCTGGCTATTAACTGAACCCGATCAAGTGATTCCTTCGCTAGTGCTACTAACTGAAGCCGATCGAACCTACTACCTCTTGATGAATAGTGAGCATTGTTGGGGGTTGGATGAATAGTTCCCGGTGGGGGTTGGATGAACAGGACCCCGTGGTAGTAGAGGTTGTTGTCGCGGGATGAACAGGACCTTGGTCGAGGAGGCTGGTGGAGGGTGGATGAACAGGACCCCATGGAGGCTCCATGAACAGTAGCCGGTGGAGGGTTGATGAATAGGACCCCGTGGAGGGCCGGTAGAACAGTAGCCGGTGGAGGCTAGATGAATAGGACCCTGTTGTTGAACAGTAGCTGGTGGAGGCTGGAGGAAGTCAACGGTGGATGAATAGTAGCAGGTGGAGGACCCCGTTTCGACCGTAGGTGCTCCAACACAAGTCTGTTTCCTCCTTTTTGTGGTATGACACACCCCTCCCGATCAACAACACCCCATTTTAACCGTAGGCACTCAAACACAAAGTTCGTTTCCTCCGTCCTGCGGTATGCCAGACCCTTCCTGATGAACAGGACCCCATTTCGACCGTATGCGGTCGAACAGAAGGCCATTTCCTCCATTCTGCAGTAAGCCAAAGCTCGTTTCGGCTGTTCCGTCCAAGCCGGTTGGCTCCCGATGAACATGCGACGATGTTTACTCTGTTCCGACCGAGCCGGTTGGCTCCTGATGAACATGCGACACTGCTTACTAAACCCGCTCGAGCGATTCCTTTGCTATTGCTGCTAACTAAGGCCGATCGAACCTCCTGCCTCTTGATGAATAGTGAGCGTTGTTGGGGGTTTGATGAACAGTTCCCGGTGGGGTTGGATGAATACGACCCCATGGTAGTAGAGGTCGTTGCCGCTGTATGCAAAGGACCCTGATCAAGAAGAACGGTGGAGGGTGGATGAACAGGACCCCGTGGATGCTCCATGACAGTAGTCGGTGGAGGGTTCATGAACAAGATCCCGTGGAGGGCTGGTTGAATAGTAGCCAGTGGAGGCTAGATGGACATGACCCCGTGATGAACAGTAGCTAGTGGAGGCTGGAGGAAGTCGACGGTGGATGAACAATAGCCCGTGTAGGCTGGAGCGAGGCAGTAGACGGTGGATCAACAGGACCGCGTTTCCACCGTAGGCGGTCCAACACAACTTCGTTTCCTCCATTTTGTGGTACGCCACACCCCTCCCGATCAACAGCACCCCCTTTCGATAGTAGGCACTAGAACACAAGTCTGTTTCCTTCGTTCTGCGGTACGCCAGACCCTTCCTGATGAACAGGACCCCGTTTCGACCATATGCGGTCGAACAGAAGGCCGTTTTCCTCCATTTTGCGGTACGCCTGACCCTGTTCCGGCTATTCCATCCAAGCCGGTTGGCTCTCGATCAATAGGACACGTTCCGACCCAGTGGCTTGGCTCCCGATGAACAGGACACTTCCGACCCAGTGGCTTGGCTCCCGATGAACAGGAGGCGTTTTGATCCAGTGGCTTCGCTCCCGATGAATAGGACGCGTTCCGACCCTGTAACACCCACGATGCGGCTATATCTCCCACGTGTCAAGGCACGACTTAGAGGCATAACCGCATGGTGGTTTAGTCGCAAGTGGGGTAATCTTCACACAATCCCATGTACTGAATAAGAAAGGGATAAAGAGTTGGCTTACAATCGCCACTTCACACAAATAACAAATTAAACATACATCATCCAGAGTACAATCAAGGTCCGACTACGGAACCAAAATAAAGGAAGACAACCCCAAATGCTAGATCCCCGATTGTCCCAACTGGGCACCACTACTGATCAACCGGAAAAGACACAAAGCAACGATCAAGATCTTCATCTAGCTCCCACTGGAGCTCGGTTGCGTCACCTGCACTGGTATCATCGGCACCTGCAACTGTTTGGGAAGTATCTGTGAGTCACGAGGACTCAGCAATCTCACACCCGCGAGATCAAGACTATTTAAGCTTATGGGTAGGATGGGGTAATGAGGTGTGGCTGCAGCAAGCGCTAAGCAAATATATGGTGGCTAACATACGCAAATAAGAGCGAGAAGAGAAGCAACACAACGATCGAGAAGCTAGAAGTGATCAAGAAGTGATCCTGAAGCTACTTACATTCAAGCATAACACAAAACCGTGTTCACTTCCCGAACTCCGCCAAGAAGAGACCATCACGGCTACACACGCAGTTGATGCATTTTAATTAAGTTAAGTGTCAGGTTCTCTACAACCGGACATTAGCAAATTCCCATCTCCACATAACCGCGGGCACGGCTCTCGAAATTTTATACCCTGCAGGGGTGTCCCAACTTAGCCCATCACAAGCTCTCACGGTCGACGAAGGATATTCCTTCTCCTGGAAAGACCCGATCAGTCTCAGAATCCCGGCTACAAGACATTTCGACAATGGTAAAACAAGACCAGCAAGACCACCTGACTATGCCGACAAATCCTGATAGGAGATACACATATCTCGTTCTCAGGGCACACCGGATAAGCTAAGCGTACAGGTACCAACATAACCCAAGTTGCCAAGGGACAGTCCTGCACAGTGCTCTAGTTTGGACCAACACTCAGTGGAGCACTGGCCCCAGGGTTTAAAATAAAGATGACCCTTGAGTCTGCAGAACCCAAGGGAAAAAGGCTTAGGTGGCAAATGTTAAAACCAAGGTTGGGCCTTGCTGGAGGAGTTTTATTCAAGGCAAACAGTCAAGGGGTTCCCATGACACCCAACCGCGCAAGGAACGCAAAATCAAGGAACATAACACCGGTATGACGGAAACTAGGGCGGCAAGAGTGGAACAAAACACCAAGCATAAGGCCGAGCCTTCCACCCTTTACCAAGTATATAGATGTATTAAATTAAATAAGAGATATTGTGATATCCCAACATATCCATGTTCCAACATGGAACAAACTTCAACTTCACCTACAACTAGCAACGCTATAAGAGGGGTTGCGCAAAAGTAGTAACATAGCCAAACAACGGTTTGCTAGGAAGGTGGGTTAGAGGCTTGACATGGCAATATGGGAGGCATGATATAACAAGTGGTAGGTAGCGCGACATAGCGATAGAGCAAACAACTAGCAAGCAAAGATAGAAGTGATTTTGAGGGTATGGTCATCATGCCTTAAATCCCGCAAGGAAGAATAACGAGTTCATGAAGAAGACAAACAGACGACTCGAACGGATCCTCACAAACGCGACGTTACCGGAACTAACAAGAAGAAGCAACACCGGAAAGGAGCAAACAACATGGTAAACCAACAAGCATAATCATGGAAAGATGCACAATCAAGTATGACGCATGTCCGGTTAAAGAGTCATGGCATGGCAAAGTGCA
Organism: Triticum aestivum; assembly: GCF_018294505.1. Lineage (NCBI taxonomy): Eukaryota > Viridiplantae > Streptophyta > Magnoliopsida > Poales > Poaceae > Triticum > Triticum aestivum. Next base: position 338,614,816 of record NC_057800.1, on the reverse strand, counting down.
ACAAACGATACTACAGATTAAGTGGAGCTCAATATGCAACGATTTGCATATTGACGAAACACCACATTCCATTATTTAGTTCAATCCCGTTTATGCTACTCAACAATATTAAATGTTATTAAACATGGCAAGAGGGTGAAGCATAAATAGACTAACTATTTAGGCAAGTTTAAATGAGGCCGGAAACAACAAACAACAATTCCGGAAAATCCTCATATGCAAATTTAAGAGTTGGTACTGTTCTGCCCTAAACCATATTTTATTGTTGTTAAACATGAAAATAAAGTGCACCAAGTTAATCTATGCATTTTTCTAAACTAGTTACATATGTAGTTTATTTAATTCGGAGCTACGGTTATTTAGTTATGAAATAAAACATTTTAGCATGTTATTTAAGCAAACTTAATCAAACAGCAAGTAAAACATTTTTAACATCGATGAAAGTTTAATATTGTAAAACTAGATAAAATTCTAAACATTTTACATATATAGTTTGTCTAATTTGGATGCATGCATATTTAGTTATTAACAATACAAAAGAGTGTCATTTATGTAAATATGCAATGCACTTGAAAAGGCTAAAATACACAGATTGGAAAAAAATATGCACGGGCCTGATTGCAGCAACCTGCAGCGGCCCAGGAGGACTTGGCCCGAGTGAGCGCTAATGCACATCACTTAAGCCTTGCAAGCATTGCAACTAATGAGTTAGTTGCGAGATTTTGTATTACGGAACGAGTAAAGAGACTTGCCGGTAACGAGATTGAACTAGGTATTGAGATACCGACGATCAAATCTCGGGCAAGTAACATACCGATGACAAAGGGAACAACGTATGTTGTTGTGCGGTCTGACCGATAAAGATCTTCGTAGAATATGTAGGAGCCAATATGAGCATCCAGATTCCGCTATTGGTTGTTGACCAGAGACGTGTCTCGGTCATGTCTACATTGTTCTCGAACCCGTAGGGTCCGCACGCTTAAGGGTTCGATGACAGTTATATTATGAGTTTATGAGTTTTGATGTATCGAAGGAGTTCGGAGTCCCAGATGAGATCGGGGACATGAGGAGGAGTCTCGAAATGGTCGAGACGTAAAGATCGATATATTGGACGACTATATTCGGACATCGGAAAGGTTCTGAGTGATTCGGGTATTTTTTGGAGTACCGGAGAGTTACGGAAATTCGCCATGGAGTATATGGGCCTTATTGGGCCATACGGGAATAGAGGAGAGAAGCCAAAAGGAAGGAGGCGCACGCCCCCCCTCTGGTCGGAATTGGACAAGGGGTGCAGCCCACTTTTCCTTGTTCCTCTCCCCCTCTTTCCTTCTCTCCTACTCCAACAAGGGAAGGAGGAGTCCTACTCCCGGTGGGAGTAGGACTCCCCCTTGGCGCGCCCTCCTCCTAGGCCGGCCACCTCTCCCCTTGCTTTATATACACGGGCAGGGGGGCACCTCTAGACACACAAGTTGATCAAGTTGATCGTCTCTTAGCCGCATGTGGTGCCCCCTCCACCGTAGTCCAACTCGATAATACTGTAGCGGTGCTTAGGCGAAGCCCTGCGTCGGTAGAACATCAACATCGTCACCACGCCGTCGTGCTGACGAAACTCTCCCTCAACACTCGGCTGGATCAGAGTTCGAGGGACGTCATTGGGCTGAACGTGTGCTGAACTCGGAGATGCCGTACGTTTGGTACTTGATCGGTCGGATCGTGAAGACGTATGGCTACATCAACTGTGTTGTGCTAACGCTTCCGCTTACGGTCTACGAGGGTACGTGGACAACACTCTCCCCTCTCATTGCTATGCATCACCATGATCTTGCATGTGCGTAGGAAATTTTTGAAATTACTACGTTCCCCAACAGCTGGGTACTTGAACCAAAGGAGGGCGCTGATTCTTTTGAAGTAACACAAAGGCCAGGCCTTGTATTCATAGTGACTGCATGGTGGAGCTCGGTGTCGACACCGGCGAACAAGACGACGGCAACAGCGGCTGTAGATCACCAGCGGGAGTGCGGAAAAGGGAGAGGGAGCTTCTAGGGGGCGAGCGCTTGCATGTGCGCATGTGTGGTTGTGCGCAGGCATGATCCTGTGGGCATGGCGGCGCAGCACGGCGAGGCGGGAGTTGCAACGGAGATATGCAAGGCGTGTGGACGACGTGGACGTGCTGCTGTGCATGGTTCGGCTACTGCAGTGGTGGGTGCACGGACAGGGTGCGGGTGCAGCTACTACGACGCGCAAGGCGAGGCAGTGCAGGGGTTGTGCTCGAGCGCGAGCATGGCTCGGTTCGAGCGTGCAACTGCGGTGATGCCAGAAGCATGAGACAGAGCATGAGCGAGGCGGCTGTGGTTGCGTGGGCGAACAAAGAGGGCCGAGCATGCGGAAGCAAGGCAAGCTGAGGTAAAAGCACGAGCTTCAGCTCGCTACCATGAAGGCTATAGCGGAAGTGGCCTCAGGAAGAAAACTACGACGACGGAAAAGAATCAGCGAAGGGGCTGGGACGAGCGGCTGCTCACCGAGGGTTCGCTGGTGCTGACGGATTGGTCGGCGAGGCAACGGAGGCAACGTGGGGAGGCGCGGACCGGCGGTGATGGTTTGGCCCCAGGAAGAAGACGATGAAGATGACATCATGGAAGGAGCTCCGGTGGCCGCGTGGAGGCATGAGCTACGGATGAAGATGACAGAGACGGACATGGTGCTCCTTGCGGAAGAAGACGACAGGGGACAGCGTGGTTCAAGCCAGGGAGGAGCTCGAGGACCTCTCGGCCATGGCGACGGCTAAAGTGTGGTGGCAGCTTACCTTGCGGCAGCGTGAGGAGGAGGGAGAAATGGGTAGAGGGGAGAACCTAGGCACTGAGGCAGGTTTATAGAAGGTAGGGATGTTGTCCCAGCCGTCAAATCAAGCCGGCTGTCGACATGGAGGTCTTGGATGCGCTACCGTACAAGAAATAAGAAGAACAGAGGGCGCTGGTGCTGGTGGGTGAAAGCGAACAGGTAAGGGGCTTCGGTGGGCTGCGGGATCTGCTGCTGGGCCGGCTCTGCTGGGCTGCTCTTCCTTTCTCTCCACATTTCTTTTCCTTAATCCTTTAGATAGAATAACAAGACCAGAAATGCACAGGGAGATGAGGAAGGAAGTAGGTTGAGAAAGAAATATATCTAAGATCCCAGATTTATGCAAAGTTTGAATAAAATGGTTTGGGCATTTTTAGAGATAGAAAAATAATTCAAGTTTGAATTAAATTCAAACTTGAGCCATTTTTGAACCCAACCAAAACACATCCAAATGAGCTGAAATTTGGAGAGGTGACTATTGGCATGGTCTAGGATTCATATGAAAAGAGTGAGCATTTAACTGAGACAGGAAAATGCCACTTACAATAAATGGGTGAGAATTGGAAGGAAGAAGCTAGTGATGGGGTGTTGCACTTGATGATGGTTAATATGGAAAGGGCAATATGAAACAGCAAGGAATATGAAGAGAAGGAGTTCACAAATATAACAAGCCCACCACAAATATACACACGATAAATATGCACACTACAATGATGATCATGATGCAAATGCGACAACAATAACAAAGGCAAAACCACATCATGAAGCATATAACAAAGTGAGATGATCATGGCAAGAACAAGGATGGAAAATGTAATATGACAATGAGATGGGCATGGCAATGCAATATAACCAATGATGAACATGATGCAAGAAGAGAAAAGAATATGGCAAGGCACTCAACATGATCATGGCAACAACATAGGGAAAAGAAATATGCAAAACAATTATGATAATGCAACAAACAGAATAAACGTGCGACAACAACAAAAATAAATAAATAAATGGAAGGCGATTGGAGCATCGGTCTTGGGGCGTCACAACTCTACTCCACTTACAAGAGATCTCGACCCGAGATCTAAGGATGTCACTGAGGAGAAACAAAAGAGGAAGAGGTAAAACAAAGTTGCTTCTTTTAGAAATGAGTGAAACCGATGAACCTTGAGAGGTTGAAAACTTGAAAGAAAGAACACAACAGAGTTGAATGAATTTGAGAGCACTCCGGTAGAATAGAGAAACAAGGAACACCATGTGAACCTTGGAGGTTGCGAAGCTATGAATGACGAGCACAATGGACAAGAAGGAATTGAAACCACTCTGGTTGAAACGAGATAAACAAGGAAGAAGGAAGAACAAATTCGAACAACACTCCATTTGAAAAGAGATACAAGACTTGATAAGATGACAAGAACTCGAAGAGATGACACAGCACTCTGGTTTAAATGGTTAAGCGAGGAAAAGAACATGATCTACAAATGTGAGAATGGTATGAAAAGAACGGAGAAGAAAATAGCATCTTCTACCTCGAATGAATTTGATAGAGCATCATTAAAAAAGAAGGGTTGAACGGAGTTGTTGAAAAAACAACAATGAAATGATATGAAGTTCGTGGGGTTATGTACAAATCTCAATAAACTGAGGTTAATTCTGCCACCAGCAGAAAACAATGATAGGTTGAGATCAACGAAGGGATGAAAAACTTCTTTCACCAAGAGGATAGGAGAAAACTTGGACTATCGAGGGGCACCACAATAAGCAACATTCCTTAGGGAAGGCTTTAAGTGAAATCTATACCAAGATAACACCAACGAAGAGATTGATGGGTTTAAAATATGTCACTCTTGAAAACTTGTGAATCATGAAACACGAAGGGAAATTATCAAGAATGGCATAACACCACCTCAAAAGATAATGGTGAACAATTGCAGTTCGGAATGCAAGATGAAGAATACTTGAACTCCTCAAAACAAAACATGTGTTGAGCACCCTGTTTAATTTTGAGTATAGCTTGGCGGATCATAACTTCAAGAGATATCTTGAAGAACAATTGAAGAATGAAAAGAATCCTTGACGAACCACCATGTAGAGCCTCCATGAAGAACTTCGGTAATCAACAGAATGATCACAAAGAAGTGAAGGATGAAAAGAATAAGATTGAAGCCTTGTAATGATTGGATGGAGCTTCGTGACGAGATAATCTGGAAAACTTGGAACTCCGGAAAGAAAAGATGAACAACTTGGAACCGAAAATTTGATATCATGAACGAACTCCGGAAGAAGGAATTAATCACTTGGATGGAACAAGAATAAGAATTACATTATGTGTATCCTTCACCAATTTGAATTGATGAAAAGCAACGGATTTGGCATACTACTTATTCTCGTAGAAATGATTAAGATAGATATGGCGCAAACTTGAGAAGGTCTTGATGGATCCACCAGTAGGATTGGAAAGAACGAATGAATTGATATGATAATGTATGAAGAGGAATCTTGAACAAACCGCTATAAGAATTGAAAATCAACGTGGGAAAAGCACAATTCATCGGGAAGAATTGGAAAACGAATGAAGATACTTGGGGGGATTTAGATACATGTGAGTGAATAGATCACGAGCTGATTAAAGAATACTTGAATGATGCACCGGTAAGATTTGGAGACGATAGCTACACGCTGAGACTGAATAATTCTGAGATGATGGGCTCCGAATAATCAAACTAAAAGGACTCCTGATTTGCTCCGGATGGATGAAAAGAATTCTCACAATCGAAAACAATTATGAGAGAATGGCATAACGCTAGAACCATGAAACTTCAAGAGAAATGGACCAAGATTTAGAGGAAACACTTCTTTGGTCTTCAAAATCTGAGAATGACGACGACATACGGCACCATGAATTATTGAGGCACTACGGAATGCATAATAGAAAGGTTGAGCCAATGATGAAAGAATTTGAAATCCATCTTGGAAAACATCTGACTGATGAAATTTATTCTTACGTCAAACTTCGAAAAGAAATTTGGGAACAACTCCGGGAAGATTAGAAGAGTCAGGTAAGATCCTGGGGAAAAACCTGTGGGTTAAGGCCCACTCAAAAGAAAACACCGTTGAAATGATTACTTGAAAGGGAGATTGCACCGATTGAATTAAATGGCTTGAATGAGATAACATCCTCAAAAGAACTTGAGCGAATTGAGAATGGAAACGTGAATCTTCTAAGATATCTTCAGCACTCCGGAACAATTGAATAGCGAGAAGTGGATGATTAAGAGGTGCACCGGCATGACAAAACATTTGAAACGAGGAAAGGATATGATCGACAAAACTTGACTTGAATCCACCGGAGAAGAAAGAGAACGAAGAATGATGAACTTGAAGCTCCGTTAGTATCTTCCTGAGAATCACCGGATAAGAACATTAATTGAAAAGAATGAAGACAGTTCACATGAATAAAATGGATACTTGATTAAGACATCTGATTCCTTGAAGGAAAAGGGTGGGAGGGTGAGAAAACAAAGGCAACTAGGGACGGATGAAATGAACACCGTTGAGGAAAAACTAAGATTGAATCCCGCGAATGGGAAAATGATAGGGTCATCTTGAAGAGAAACGCACCGGTTGGAAAGAATTGACACGGCAATCTTGATGATCACGAAGGATTAGCACTCCCATAGAAATATGAGAACACCATTTAGAAAAGGTATGGAATCCACATCTTACTTCGAAGCAACTCGAATACCATAAACCAAAACAAAAAACAAAGGATTTGGCTTGCAGAATAAGCCAGAAAGAAACATATGATAGATCCCATATCGTATCATGTGTCTGTTGGAAGATATCCTACGTGATACTTGAATTTTCACTTATAAACTTCCAAAACTTTCTGGTTATGCAATCAGGTGTTGGGGATACAGGGGAAGCATAATATCTCACCCAAACTAACAATCCCTACATCCAGTTGTATCCATCCTTCAACACATAACCAAGAAATCTTCAGAAATTGTGTACCTCAACCTTCGAAAAGCATCCGTTATACGAGTTATGGCAATACTCTCGAACTCCCGCCCAGTACTGGGTGGCGTCGAGGTTATCTCACCAACAACTGCATAAAAGAGATTTTCGATGTCGGCGAACTCAGGTATTCCAGAATTGCAATGATAAATTTGTGACGACAACACCTTGGAGCTCAACTCCCCGGGACACTGTAACATCCCAAAATTCTAAATTTTGGAATGTTATAATAAATAGATAGATTTGATTGATTGTTTGATTGATTGTCTGAAAGTGAGTGAATTCGAAACTTTGAAAGTTAAATGAGAGGGAATAAAAGGACTTTCCCAAACTTTCATATTTGCTTTTTGCTCTCCGTGAATTCAAATACTTTTTCATCACGAAACCCTCGAGAGAAGATGACATGACTTCTTCAATTTAATTAAATGACAAGGGGTGTTGAAAATATTTGAATTTCATTTGAGAATATTTCCAATTATGAAACTTTATGCAACTCAATGATTTTCACGAGCGAAGATAAAATGACTTCTTCAAATTATATGAAATATGAGTTGGGAGTTTCAAAGGATCAATTTCAAGGTCCTTTTTGAATTAATTTTCAATTTGGGTTTATTTGAGTTTTATTCAAATTATTTTTCTCCAAAAATAAAATATAAGGAAATTAGGGTAACATGATTCCCTATAATAGAAAATTGGAGAAAAATTAATTTGTAATCATTTTGGTATTTTTAAAATGATTGTTGTTGGATTTTAATAGACCAGTAACACTCTTTGTTTTATCTGAATTGGTCTATATTTTATTTAATGCTAGGAAAATGTTCATATCGTAGAAAATCTTTTTCTGAAAATTTTGATATATAATATGCCTATATAATATTTTTAGTTATTTTGCTTTTATTCTTTTGGAGCGAAAATGTTTATAAAAAAAACTCTTCGAACAGTGCCAGGCCGAAGCCCAGCACTGCTCTCTCTCTCTCTCTCTCTCCGCGCCAGGCCAGCCAGCCCAACAGGCCGTGGCCCAGCCCACGTCGCCCAGTCTTCGAGCTCAGGACGAAGTCCCGAGCGTGGCCGACTCCGTCGCCGGCGTCGAGTCCCGGCCGGGCACGCCTCCCCTTGCCCCTTCTCCACGCCTCCCGAGACCTCCCCTCCCTGCCTATATAAGCTGAGGTCCCGGGCCCCGTCGCTCCTCTCGCCGCCGCCGCACAACCGCGCTGCCGCCGCATCTGCTGCTGCCGTTGCCGCGCCGCCGCTCCACCGCGCGCCGCACCGCTCGCCGCCTCGCCGCGTCGTTCGCCGCCGTTGCCTGCGTCGCCGCCCGCGCTTTGCCCTGCCGCCACGTGGAGCTGCCGCCCCGCGCCATTGCCCTCCGCGACCACCGGAGCCGCCGCCATCGTCCTCCGACTCCGGCGATCGCCGCGGTAACCGCCGCCTCCCGTCCGTTGGATCTGGATCCAACGATCCAGATCTTTCTATTTTTTTTTGTTTCGTTTTGTTTTTTTAGAGAACGTTCACTGGTTAGGTATAGAAAACGAACGTTCGCCTTTTAGTTTTTTCTTTTTCTGTTATTTCGGCCAGGGACCCGTTTGTGAATAACTTATTTGCAGAATAGCCCCTATTCTTCAAACAAGCATAACTTTTTGCTCGTTAGTCCAAATCCAACGAAACCAATGCTCACGTCTTCGTTATGATCCCCTCTATCCAGTAATCCAACTCAAGCATGTTTTTGAAAAGTTTAAAATTTGAATTAGAGCAGATTTGAATTCAAATTTCGTTTGATCATAACTTGAGTTTCGTAGCTCCGTTGGAGTTGATTCTTTTTGCAAATCGAAGCTCTTGACCTAAACCTTCTGATAAGGCCAAATTCACATAATTTTGGTACTGTTAGAAATATTTTTATGTTGCAAGAGCTATTTGCTTGGTTTTGATGTTTTCCGAATTGTCTTCTTCGTTCTTTCTGATCTTTTGAGTGATTGCTTATGTGTGGTTACTATTGCTTGCTTACGATAGATTGACCGGAGTGTGACGAGTAGAGCTATCAAGAGTTTTGAGTGCGAATCATCTTCATCAACATTGCAGGCAAGTACCTTTTCTACAACCCATTTTTATTGCATTAGATCAATCCTCACACATTGCATGACTAGGATCTAATTAAATTGTGGGATGGGAAGTAGATGAGGTAGTACCTATTACCTGTTTATTATCAAACCTTTGGGAGTTACTTCTACGTTTGCTTATTATATCATGCTATGCTAGTAGACGTGGATTGGGTGAGTGATATCCATGACAGATGTGAGATTGATAATTAAGGGTTTATCTAAGGTGGCAACCTAACACAAATCTGGGTGGATTGAGGCACCTGGGGTTACCAGGACTTGCCTGTTTTTCATTGGACCGCCACCCAGGCTCAAAGGGATCATGAGATTATTCATACTAGAAACTTCCGTGTGCAGCCACAAGCCATTATGGGCTCTGGCATAGTTGACTAAGTTGTGCGAACTCTTACAGTGGTAGACTAGCAGATGTAGGGGATGTAGGTGGTACGGTCTACCTGATCGTAAGGTGCTAGCGCTTCTGAAAGACCGTGTCTCAGTCATCCGTCTTCTCAAACACCCTGTAGTGCGAGAAACCAAACGGAGGCGATCGAGTCTTGTGGGGAAAAGTGCACAAACCTCTGCAGAGTGTATAAACTAATCATGATTAGCCGTGTCCCCGGTTATGGACATCTTGAGTATCTAGTTCTTGGATTATCCTGTTGATCTCATCACATTACTTTAAATGAAAATTGTTGGGTTTTAATGATGATGCTTAATTGGGATTGAGAATGCTATCAACCATTCTCAATGTTCAACAACCACCATGATAGTTAATTAAAATGTATTCCTTTGCAGTAGGGAAAAATTGGCTTTACACAAAAACCTTATAACCATGGAGCTTTTCCACCAGCCAAATATGCATGTAGTGATAGTCTTTATTCATCATTCTCTATGGTGTGAATTTGCCAGTACATTCAATGTACTGACCCTCTATGGCTGCAACGTCTCATGTTGCAGGATTATCTTACGACGGGTAAGTGATACGTTAGGGTTACGATTTCTACACTCAACTTTGCCGTTGGTGTTGATGGGAATCCACAACCTTGTTACTTCCGCTATTTTGGATTTGAGGTAATAGTATTTACGTTACTTTTACATGTGATTTACCTCTGTTATAAATCCTCGAGTACTGTGTGTCAGCATACCGATCCAGGGATGACACTTAAGCACAGAGACTTGACCCATTTGGGCCGGGTCGCTACAAGATGGTATCAGAGCACATGTTGACTGTAGGACGTGACCCTAGAAACTGGCAAGCCCATAGGAAAGATTTTCTCTACAACTTTCCCTTTCAAAAAGATCTTTTACCTCTCTTCTCTTCTGAGCTTATTCAAATATTCACTTTAGTGAGACCATACCCCTTTTCCCTTTTGACCACACGAAGATTCGACTGATGAGACCACTCCAAGAAGTACAAGATATTGGACAACTAAGACCGCTTCGGAATGAAGAGTATTTTCCGTGCATCTGAATAATGGAAACTACAAAGGTTGAAGACCGAAGACAAGTAGAATTTGAAGGCTCTGAAGAATCCCTAGATTTGTATGACCTAGGAAGGCTACCCTTATGGAACTTGACAGATTATGGAAGCTGTCAATACCCGAGATCAAGGTGTATGGGAGAAAGGCCAGAACATGGAGAGTTGAGAACTCAAAGTTTTGTCAAGGAAACCCCAATGCAGGAGATATCAACTATGGAATGATAGCTCATGGGAATGACAAGAGCAGAAACACGGTTATCCGTGATGTCATCGCCCACTGATGCTACTGTCACCGTGCTGAGTTAAGGATGCATTTCTTCAGAATGGATTTGATGGAAGAAGGCTGATGGAGCACCTAATAGTAAGATGAAGTTTTAACCTTAGCCGGTGTATCGCCAGGATCTGGACTAGTACATCAAGAAGTTTAAGGTGGAGCTCCATGAAGCCGTATTAGACAAGGAGCATTTCATGAAGAACTTAGGACCCAGAAGTTGAAGTAGCCAAGCTGGAGGAGCTACAACCTCGAGATACCGGAGATTTGTCAGGAACTGAAGGACAGTATGACCATGGCTCATGCGAAGGATGTTGAAACCAGAAGTTTGAAACGCAACTCCAGAATATTAAAGGACGTCACGAGAGACTTCGCGTCATAAGAGTTGATCTGGCAGAAGAAACTGAGAAGGACAAACACGATCGGAAGAAGCCATTGGAGGCATGAACAAGACTCGAAGAGTTTGGCGACGTTGACCCTAGAAGACCAAACCCCTGTTATACACCTACGTTAGATGCGATGTTTGTGAGCTGTCATTTGTTTGTTGTTTTTCCGACAGCCACAATAAAATCTGTCTTTTCAAAACTTTTGTTTGTATTGTGTGTATCCCTCTCTATCTCTCTTATCTCACCCCAAACCCATGGACCCAATAGAGGATGAATGGAGATGAGCTTGTATTTTCGGGTCCAATGAGTCAATTGGAGACAGACCGATGGATTCAGAACATGGAGGATCATATGGAGAACAACCCTATAGTCGGAAAGGATATGGCCCAGCATGCTCTTCAATGCTTTGAAAAAGGTGCTGCTACTTGGTGGAGGATGTACCAAACCATCAATGGATGGCAAGGAGTAACCACTTGGAAAGAATTTAAGTTGGCTTTGCTAAAGTCTCAGTTTGTGTCCCAGAAATTGAAGCCTTATGGAAAGGATATGAAAAAAAACTTGTGCATGCAAGCTTTGTGGAGAAATAGGACACAACCATAAAGAACACAAGGATGAATGCCCTAATTGTGAAGGAAGTCACCCAGCTGAAGAGTGCCCAACTAGGCAGATCACTTGTTTCTTGTGTGAAGGGACTACCCACTACCCTGCTCAGTGTCACATTTACCCCATGGTACAAAGAACCATCCAGCAGAAGAAAGAAGCAATGAGAGGAGCCCTTATGGAAAGTTTAGAAGAACCTGTGATGAAGGAAGATGTGGAGGACACACCCAAAGAAGAGCCAATTAAACCCTGCACCAAGTCATGCTATTCATGTGGAGAAGAAGGACACATCTCCCAGAATTGTTTGAATGGGGATTTAGTAGAATTCCAGATAGAGGAAGTAGAGTATGACCCACTGGAAATAGAAGCTCTGATGGGAATGAAAAAGTCCAGAAAGAGAAGTAGATTGGATTCCAGGAAGGATCTGAGTCATGTCACCTGTTATAAGTGCAAGGATTCGGGGCACTACCTCAGCAATTGCCCAAAAAGGAAGCCAAGGACCCAAGTAGGCTACGTAATCACAAGGAAACCTCGATACTTGTCAGAAGTAATATGTTTTAGATGTAAAGGAGCAGGGCACTTTGCTAGAGAATGCCCCGAGGAGAAGGAAACTTGTGCTAGATAGTTGAGTTTGCAACAAAAGAAATGGAGTAGTAGAAGTGAGAACATTTTTCTTTTATATTGAGGTGTTGAGTTGAGACATGTAATGGAGAAGCGAGAGATTGTAAACATTTGAGAATGAATAAAGTAGCATCATTGGTACTGATATGGATTTTATGAGTTTTACTCTATGAAGAAGGATTTTGACCATTTCTGAGGATATGAGAAAAATGGTCTATGGAAGATTTGTGCATTTTAAGGGTGGTAGTACCCTGTAAGAATCATTGATCCCTGGAAAAGATAAGGATACTCCACTGAGTGGATTTCGGACAAAAAAAGGAATACGAGTTTTGTCTCGATATGTGTGATGCCCCAAGAGTATGTGGGATGAAGTTGGAGACCGACAGTTGTTTGGACCAAAGGTGATCAAAGGAGTTAGAAGAGAATGTTAAGTTGATTCGAGATAGACTGAAGGTAGCTCAGTCCAGGCAGAAGAGTTATGTAGACTCAAAAACTCAAGGAGGTAGTCTATGAAATTGGAGACAGAGCATGTATTCGCGTGTCCCCTATGCGAGGAGTTAAACGGATTGGAGTTAAGGGACAGTTAGCCCCGAGATTTGTAGGACCATACCGAGTTTTGGAGCGTATGAGAGAAGTGGCCTACAAGTTGGAATTACCCGATGTACTGTCAAGAGTTCAAGATGTGTTTCACGTTTCCCAGTTGAAGAAGTACCATGCAGAGATGGCCAATATTCCCGTGTAAGAACGCTTGACCCTGGAAAGGATAATGATGTTCCACGAAGTGAATATGGACTTCATAAGTATAGGTTTTTATCTCGGTATGTGGGATATACCACGAGGATGAAGAGATAAATTACTATTGGATATAAAGGAGGTATGATCAATGAAAATTCCATGATGAGTCTGAGTAATCATGTCCTAGTTTGGTGCCAGTAGAAGGAAGGTAGACAATACAATTGGATGGATTTAGGAATGCTAGGAAGTTGGAAGTTGGAATAATGATAAGTTGCCTGATGATAAGTTCAAGGACTACAAGTGATAAGATGGGCCATAACCCACAGGCTCCAGGACCTGCCAAGAAGCAAGCACATTCTTGCTGAAGGAAGGACCCTGGAAGAGGATATACCTTTGTCGATAGACGATTTTATAGGAGTTTACGCAAAACCTGAGAGTTGTGAAGGAACGATAGATGTTTGTCTGGCTTGCAGAATCTATGGATATATCCGAACTTGGTTCGTCGACAAGAGAAATTCTGCAATGCTTGTGAGGATGACCAAGTGTTAGTATGCGAGACCTGCCAAGAACGGCCTTCCCACTTCGGCGTCAACTTGTTGGAATTCTTGGCCGACTGAACGCGCCGAAGAACAAGGTCGCCTTCCTCAAGGCTTCAGGCATGAACCTTGCGGCTATGGTAGCGACGCAAGGCTTGCTGGTAGCGTGCCGCTCTCACAGCTGCCCGAAGACGATCTTCCTCAAGGAGCGTCGCCGTCATCTTGGCACGACGCCTCTTGCTCAAGCTCATCATAAGCGAGCACTCGAGGTGACCCATATATGAGTTCCGTGGGGAGAACTGCTTCTGCCCCGTATACCAGGGCAAAAGGTGTCTAGCCGGTGGCTCGATTTGGTGTCGTCCTGATCGACCAAAGAACTGTCGGCAACTCATCAATCCAGCGCCCTCCACTCTTGTGCAGCTTGTCAAAGGTCTTCGTTCTCAGGCCTCACAACACTTCAGCATTTGCCCTCTCCGCTTGGCCGTTGCTCCATGGATGTGCCACGGAAGCAAAACAGACCTTGCTGCCAAGGTCTTGGATGTACTGCATGAAGGTGTGGCTTGTGAACTGCGTGCCGTTGTCGGTGATGACTCTGTTTGGCACACCAAAATGGCAGACCAGTCCTTTGAAGAACTTGACGGCTGACTGAGCAGTCACCTTCCTCACTGCTTCCACTTCCGGTCACTTTGTGAGCTTGTCGATTGCAATGTACAAGTACTCAAAGCCCCCGACAGCGCGGGGGAAAGGGCCCAGTATATCGAGCCCCCAGACCGAGAATGGCCAGGAGAGAGGGATTGTTTGAAGGGCTTGAGACGGCTGATGAAGCTTCTTTGAATGGAACTGGCACGCTTCACACATGGTTACTAGTGTCGTTGCATCCTGGAGGGCAGTGGCCCAGAAGAAACCTTGCCGGAATGCCTTCCCGGCAAGGGCCCTTGACCCTATGTGGGAGACACATATGCCTCCATGTATCTTCGTCGGGGTGATTCATGTAGACTAATCCCATGTTGAACAAGGCAATGAGCTTGTAATCCATGTAGTCTTCTGATGGTGCGGGCACTTCGCAGATTACAACTTTCAGCAAACAAAGGTCGAGCCAAAAGCTTGACGCGTCTCGTGCGTAGTAGGCAGGAGTGTTCGGCGGGCCGCGAGGCTCGATGGCAGCGATATCCAACGATGGAAGGGTGATCTCTTGCTGGGTGTAGATATCCATGAGACGCCACAAACTACCGGATTGGTGGATGAGGACTATCCAGTTGGCCTTCATGCCCGCCCAATAGTGGCCGCGCATGAAGGACAGGTGGACGGGTAGTGGTAGCATGTCGAGGGGCACCACGACAACCTCTGTAGGATCATCAAGTCGGTGTCTGGGCCACCTGCGAGGATCGGGCATCAACAAGCAGGGTATCTTGAAAAGAGCCGGCCGGTTGCAGACGAGTAGACGGTACAAAGACACCGAGCATGCAGCCAGACAGATGGTGTTGAGTAGGTCCATATGATTACAGATCTACTCCAAGAGAACATCAGGGAGGGAATTCCAATCGGGGCTCTGCGTGTCAGTCGGTTCTAACATTGGGGCTTTCGGTGCCTGCGAGCCAGCGGGGAAGTGGATTCGGGCGAGCGAGCGAAGAAGCTTCTCCTCGTGTGGCCGAGCAGTGAGCGGGGGGATATGGTACGTGCGAGCTACCAAGGAAGATAGCACGGGCGGGCGAGCAGTGAGCGGGGGGAAATGGTGTGCGACCGACGATGGGGAAGAGAGGAGGAAGAAGAGTGGAAGACGGGGAAGAAAGTGCATTAAATCTCAATTCTACTACTACTACTACCAGGATATACCGTCCTTCAGAGTGTAAATAGTTACACCGATGACATGTGGGTCTACTACAAGAGGGCCCGTATGTCAGTTAATGGAGGACAGAAGCATGCTCTACTCGCAAACATGATGGCAGTACTGGCTAAGGCTGATTTAGTAACACCAACACGCTAGTTCAGCTTATTAATTAAGTGTCCCATCTGCTGCAGCGTGTATTGTCACTTCACTGCGAAGACTAGTTGAATAGTTCTCTCTGACCGAGATGGGGAATAATGGATCGCGAAGACTTCCTTTCTACATTATCCCTATGCCTCTACGCTCACTTCACTCATTTTGCTCCATACGTAGTCACTTGTTGAAATCTCTAGAAAGACAAATACTCCATATTTGGGAACAGAGAGAGGATTTTACTCCGTATTTGGGAACGGAGGGAGTATCACCATATGGAGGGAACAGAGGAAGCTTGAAATATGAACATGTCAATGGGAGGGAGTACGTCCCATGCATGCAACATGCAACACTCACACGTACACATGGACGCACGCAACACTCACACACCCATGCGGCACACAGCACACGACGCAACACACATGATCATGCTCAAGTGCTCAACCTACTCCCTACGTCCGTTAAAGACTGTACATTTAGAGATTTACACATTGACCATGGCATAATTAACACCCAAAAGTAGCAGACTTATGTGTGCATGCGACCATTGAGAGAAGAAGATTAAATGAAGGTCGTTGCATGCTGTAATGAAGGATAGACATGTAGCCTATACCTAGAGCACAATTTGGTGCATTAGTCAAACAATATCGATTTAGATTAAAGGCTAAATGCATTGGAAGTGTAGGTGTACTACACTCTTTGTTTTTTAGCCTATGTACATTCTTTGTTGGAAGACCGAGGGAGTACATGTGCATGCACTCACATACACAGCCAGGGTGGTTCGCGGGCAAGGGTTGGACTCCTGTCGTGCCTGCGTAAAGTTTTTTTAAATTGATTTCTTTGCTCTGCCAACTGACATGTGGGACCCAGAAACCAAGTGACAATTTAACCAGTCAACAAAGTGCCACATCGACTATGTGGCTGGTCAGTAGGGTGCAATACAGTGCTCTACGACGAGCTAGTGATCGTATAATCACTACAAAACTATATATAGTGACCGTAAAGTGCGTATTGTTACATACGTTGACCGCCAGTGTATTTTTCTCATTTCAAATTAAGCCATATTAATCGGAAAGGACGCAGTATGGACTAGTACTAGTACTGCTTTGATGTGTCCCGTCAACTCGCCGAACGAGGAGAAGCTTGCTTACTACGCCTCTCCCTCACCCACGCGCACGGTGGTTCACTGGACGAGGAGAGGGTTTTGACTACAGCGCCCTCTCCCTCGCCCTCGCCCTCGTGGTGGACGTGATTCACCATATCTAGAGATTCGTTGACACAGCTTGTTGCCAGATAATCTTCAGTGTGTGAAAGGCATCAAGCTTCCATGCGATGGATGGCTTTTGCAAACCCGACATGCGGCGATGTGGTTCATGCCAACAGCAAATATGCACAACTTGATTCGTACTGATATCTAGACTGAGCCATGTATTCTGCTGCTGTAGCATGACCCTCTTTTGTTGGATATTATGTATTGTTGTTAGTTTGAAGCACTCCTCTGGTTTGAAAGATAGATACCTTTCTGGGATCAAGTGCATCCTAACTCACCTGAGCAGGATGTAGTGATAATGATGATGGAGATGTTGTGCAGTATATATATATATATCAATTAGGCTTCAAGTGCGTACTTGTTAGTTAAACCTATGGTTAAAATGTGACACTACATACGACTAGTAAGTAGTACAGTAGCAGTACTAGTATACGTCGGTCAAATTATTCATCATGTCCACACATTGAATTGACGTGTCAACACGCTGCGCATGAGGTGACACAAGAATCCCGGCGGCGTGTTCGGGTATTCTGGACTTCAGATTTGGAGTACCACTTATCTGCCGAAATCTTTCATCATTCACTTAAAACAGTCGATTGATCATACATTGTGTACCATATAACTGGAATTAATCGATGCAAGTCGAAGAAGGATTGGCCGGTGCTGCCGGCTGGCGTCAAGTTCGATCCCACGGATCAGGAGCTGATCGAGCACCTTGAGGCCAAAGTGAGTGCTAACAGTGCGAGATCTCACCCTCTCATCGATTTGTTCATACCAACCATCGACAGCGAGCACGGCATATGCTACACCCATCCTGAGAAACTTCCAGATAAGACACCGATCGACCGTCTACTTACACAAACATATTCCTTTGTTTATAGCTCTATTTTTCTTTTCAGACGCAGGGTGAAGCAATTACAATTTGACAGTTAATAAAAAGTGAAACAAGTGACTTCAACATGCCAAAGATGTTATGAAAATGCCAACTACGTACACTAAAACCTGTATTCGACAATACTGCAGGTATCACACTGAGTGGCCTAAGCAAGCATTTCTTCCAGCGCAATTCTAGGGCGTTCAAAAGGGGCATGTGGATGCATCGCAAGATGCAGTCGGAGTGCGGCATGCACGTGATGTGGCACAACACCGGCAATACCTTACCGGTGATGGTCAACGGCCGGCAGACGGGCAACAAAAAGGTTCTGGTGTTGCACACCAACAAGAACTTCGACCAATAGAGGATCAACTGGGTGATGCACTAGTACCACCTCGGGGACCTAGAGCAAGAGAAGGAGCGGGAGTTGGTCCTCTGTAAGATTTTCTACCAGACGAACACTAGGGCCAGGAGTAAAAAGATTATAAGTTAGTTTGGTATTGGTACTTGTACTACCTTATCGTCCGCAAGTTGGTATTGTTGTTAACGATCTTTTGGTATGAACTTGGCATTTGCTTCCAACCATCATGCCGAGGGTCGACGTGGATATAAAGCTGAATCATTTGTTTCGAAACGAATTTTCAGGCACCTGATTTTTATTTGATGGGTAGCATAAGCACCTGCCGTTCGAATTCCCAGTTCTCCAAATTTTTCGAAACAAGTGCATGCACTTATTATCACAATGAAAAAACAATATCCCTGATGCATCCCAGTTATTAGTCTGTACTTGCAGAATTCTCTCGTTTATTGAGCACATATATTGTTTTTTCAGGTCGAGCAAGTTTCAACTGGGCTATAGACTGCCTAGGCTTGGTTTTGTTTTTAACAGGCCTAGCCCATGACGACAACGGGGCACAAAGATCCAGCAGGTATCTACTGGCCTCTGGCCGCCAGCGTTAGTTATGTTTTGTCTTACAACATCCGCTTGCAGTTTTTTTACTGAATCAAACACACAGCCCAGTTCTATTTTCCTCTTGAAACGCATGTCCTACATCCGTTTTCTAATCTCTACCTATAGTTTTACTAGTTCATATACACGTATCATTATATTGAAAATACATAAAATTCCATTTTCATATTTACATCCTTATTTTTGTTGTTGTTTTCCCTCCCAGCGCTGATTTTTTTACCACTGGTTTCCCTTAAACCAACTCAAATGTCCCACGTCTTATTTGCTTACAAAAGCAAAACGAATTTTTTGGCAAATCAATAAGTTCTTTAAAAATGTTTATCATTTCTGGATTACAAAAGTTCGGACTCCAACGAAATATGCAAAATAAGATTGAATTTTTTGACCGTGGTCCTGGGCAGAAATGGGTTGTAATAAATTACTTAAGAATTAGCAAATGGGCTACAAATAATTAAAAAATAGCAAATGGGCTCTATGTTGTCTGCCACAGATTTGAAGGCTGACTTGTGGGCCTACTAAGTTCATGCGTACACAAGGTTTCTCAAAAAACAAACTTAGTCAACAATCGACTCTACCAGCGTCAGACCGTTAGATTTCAATCTATTGGCAATCATGCTTCTTCAGTCTCTGATCTTCCTACCCCAGCCGCCCAAACCAGTGCCGTCGGAACTACCTGCTCCCGCCTCCCGTGGCTGGCTGTGCTGCCGGGCAGGTCTCACGTCCCCATCATATACTCGCATCCCTGGCCTGTCCATCCCTCTACTCACCCACACCTCCTGTTATTTTCCGGCGACGGCAGCCGAACCAGTCAACCCTCGTACTCTCCACCGCGTGGGCAGCCACTGCCGTGTCTTCCCCGGCTCCGTGTCGTTCCCTTCGTAGGCCTCGCCGTTGACCATCACCCTGGTGCTCTCGGCACGGCGTGGTCAACATGGTCAACAAACGACATCCATCGGAAGTGGACTGTACGTGGAGAGGCTGACAGCTGGGTCCACAGCCGCACACAAGGAAATGCCTCCTTATTACGCGCAAAATAATGATTCATCCACCTGACATCTGGGACCCACCAGAAGGGCCTCTATATTTCGTGAAAAAAATGTTCTCTCTGCCGACAGGTCGGACCCACCAACTATATCTTCACATGCAAGGAAGTGCCTCCTTATTTCGCACAAAAAAATGAATATCCCCCTACCAGCTGGGACCCACCACAGTGGGAGGCTGACTTGTGGGCCTACTAAGTTGACGGGGACGGAGGGCTTTGTGAACTTAGTCAATATATGAACGATTCTAGCTCTAGTGACCGTACGATGTCCGTCCAACGGCCGTAGTGCTTCTTCAACCTCTGGTCTTTTTGCTCCAGCCACCCAAACCAGCGCCGGTCGTGCCGCATGCTCCTGCCTCTCGTGGCCGGCTATGATGCCGGGGAGGCGTCACCGCCCCCTACTACTCCCACCGCTGGCCAGGCCATCCCTCTACTCACTCACACCCCCTGCTATTCTGCGGCGACGACAGCCTCACACCATAGCCAAACCAGTGAACCCTTGTACTCCTCTCCGCGTGGGCATCCACTGCCGCGTCTTCCCTGGCTCCGCATCGTTCCCTTCCTAGGCCTCGCTGTCGTCCACCGCCTTGGTGCTCTCAGCGCGGCGTGGTCAATGTGGTCAATGACCGACTTCCATCGCAAGAGTACTATACATGGAGAGGCTGACAGTTGGGTCCACGACAGCCGCAAGGAAGTGCCTCCTTATTACGTGGAAAATAATTATTCCTGCACCTGACAGCGGGGACCCATCGGACAGGCCACTCTATTTCACGAAAAAATGTTTCCCTCCTGACTGCTGAGACCCAACAGCTACATCTTCGCACGCAAGGAAGTGCGTCTGGGCAAAAAAAAAACGATTCGCCCCTTGATTGCTGGGACCCACCAGCTATATCTTCGCACGCAAGGAAGTGCCTGACAGTCGGGACCCACCTGGTCGAAGCGTATGTAGCGTTGTCATTCTGGTCGCGAACGTGTACGTACATGCTGGTCGATGTAGAGCGCGCATGTGTCGTAGTAGAGGCACGCATGTAGCATGTACACGTACGTACAACGGCCAGTGTGCAAGAAAGAAAATACAGCCACATACATACATACGGGTGGGGTCTCGAACGCCTACTCGCGCATACGTACGGCCAGGGCTTGTGTATATGGTTGGGTCAGAACGGAGAAACTGCATCGTCGTCATGTTCATGGGGAGCCAACCGGCTGTGTCGGAACGAAATGCGTCGTCATGTTCATCGGGAGGGCTTGGACAGAACAGCCGATGGAAACGAGGTCTGGCGTACCGCACAACGGAGGAAACAGCCTTGTGTTCGACCGGCCACGTTCGAAATGGGATCCTATTCATCGGGAGGGGTCTGGCGTACCGCAAAACGGAAGAAACGGACCTCCTACGGTCGAAACAGGGGTCCTATTCATCGGGAGGGGTGTGGCGTACCGCAAAACGGAGGAAACGGACTTGTGTTGGAGCGCTACGGTCGAAACGGGGGTCCTGTTCATCAGGAGGGGTGTGGCGTACCGCAAAATAGGACTCCACGGGATACTGTTCATCTCCACCGTCGACCCCCTCCTGCCTCCACGGGCTACTGTTCATCCACCGTCGACCTCCTCCAGCCTCCACCTGCGACTGTTCATCCACGGGCTCCTGTTCATCCAGCCTCCACCGTGCGCTACTCCACTGGCTACTGTTCAACCAGCCCTCTTCACGGGCTCCTGTTCAACCACCCCTCCATGGGCTACTATTCATTCAGCCCTCCATCGTCTACTGTTCATCCAGCCCTCCACGGGGTCCTGTTCATCCAGCCCCAACCGGCTCGATCGATCGGGGTCCTGTTCATCCAGAGGCAACACCACAGGGTCCTGTTCATCCACCCCCATCGGGTGTTCATCCAAAACCCCAGCAATGCTCACTGTTCATCCAGAGGCAGCATCGACCGACTTCAGTTAGCAGCAGTAGCGAAGGAATTGCTCGATCGGGTTCAGTTAACAGCCATCGATCGATCGATCGCTCGGGTTCAGTAACGCGTAGCCTGCAGTGCAATCGCTCGGGTTCAGTAGGCGAACGCCTCGCTCGGGTTTGGTTAGAGCCCAAAGCCTTGCACCCACGCGCGTGCGTGTATGAGAGAAACGCGCATTGCTCGGCCCCGACCACCCACCGTAACCGGGAACACCTCGATATTTTCCTCGCCCTCGCTTCTACCATGGTTTTTTCCGTCATGGACGGCCCAAAGAATGTCATGCAGCTGCGTCTCCGGCCCGCCCAGGACGAAAAGCCCATTTTCTGTCATGATTTTCTGTCATAGAAGTAGGATCCCACCACATCTATGATGATACCGGGTTTTGTCACAATTATCGTCATAGAACTGTCATAAGTATGATAGAAAAAAATTGTTCGGCCCAAAATGTCATGGATGTGCCTTTTTTGTAGTGGGTGGGCATGCTCGACAGAGAGAGCGTGTGTGTTTCTGTGTGAGAGACTCGTAGGACGGGGTAGAAAGACGAATCCTAACCTTGATGGAGCGAGAGAAATACACGAAGTGCGTGTGTGTGATTCTGATGCCTGCGGAGAAATGAGATATGTATGCGTGTGGGAGAGATTGCACAATTCATTCATGTATCACTATCTAGTGACCGTGGACGTGCATCGCTTGAACATAAATCAATATCTACTTCATATCGTGGCCAAAGATACTATATCAATTCAACGCTATAAAGATTGGACACTCACATATCGCATTTTTTCCAAATAATCCATTCAATTGTGCATGCCAAAGTTAAAGTGATGTTTCTTCAAACAACCACTGTAGCTATCATGTACATGCACCATTGTTAGTTTTGCATTCAAATTCATTAGTCTTGGATGATTTAAGGTTCTATTATGAAGTAATATATGTAATATTCATATATGAATTCAACTGGTATGCAATTTATGAAATGGAGGCCATGTAATCATATGAGGTAACACTTTTAAGTAGCGGACTACAATATCCATTACTTTTGTGGGACTACAATATCCATTTCTTTTTGTGCACCTCTACAATAACACGTCAATGCATTATGTTTAAAGTAAATAACCAATGACACTAAATTATATATTTACACAAGAAATACATAGGCTGAGTGTTTGACCTGTTTTTTTGGAAACGCGCCTCTACACCCGTACGACTGGCCGCGCCCATTTGAACATCCAAGTTATCGGTGCATCATCGCTAGTTATTGTCTTTTTTCTAGGGTGGACTTCATACCAGTCATCAACTGCTGACGTGTGCCCCGTGTACACAATCTCGCATGACCTTCCCGTTAGCACTATCCAAAATTAGTTGAAACTGGATACGGACGATCCCGCGGGCGGCAAAATCTCCCGCCTCCTTCTAAACTTTCCGCCACCTAGTCTTTAGCATGCAAAATTCCCTTTTTGTCCTTGGTGCATGGAGAACAATAGTTACAATATGGCCCTCATTTACATAATAGGTCGGGGCTGCTTTGGTAACTTCTGGTTCCCCCACCACACGGCACCCCCATTTCCTCTCCCCTTCCTGCAAAAACAACTACTCCACAACACTAGAGCATCTTACATCACGTCGTCCGTACTTCATCGGCCTTTCTACCCCTCCCCTCTCGAAACCCTAGACTTCTCATCCACAGGCGTACCAGAGCCCATTCACTGCCAGTGGCGTCCACCTCGCCGGATCTGCTTCTACGGCCGCATCTACCCCTCCCACCTCCCCTAGAAACAAGTAGACTGCTCATCCACCACTCTACCACAGCCCATTCAGTGTCGGCCTTGTCCACGGCGCCGGATCTGCTTCGCCGGTACTCTCGTCAACCACAGCGCATCTGCAGCGGCTCCTTCGTACTCCCCACCGGAGACGCTTCGTCCACACCCCCAGAGCCACCCCACCTACGCCCCCGTCGACGGCCTCTGATCCTCTTCCTCAACCCTACCAAAGTAGCTTCGCCTATACCATTCTCAACCCTACCGGGGCCGCTTTGCCAACGCCCAAGTCCACGGCCTCAGATCCACTTCGTCGCACCCTCGTCCAACCTATCGGAGTAGCTTTTGACGCCCCATCCACGGCCACAGATCCGCATCGTCGACACATGTTCGCACAAGAACATGTCACCGTGTACCCTCGACGTCGAGGATGATGCACCGCAGCTCACGTCGAAGGAGACCCGGCCGGAAGCGCGATACGTAGGGAATCCGGCTGGCGCTTTTGAAGACCCGAAACCCCGCACGCCCGGGAGGGACCCCGTCTGGACGCACGGCGGCGATGGGCTGCCCTAGGTCGACCTGATCGCCCCTAGGGCCTCGAGGTTCACTGCCCTGCAAAGAAGAAGAACAGACAAAGAACGAGGAAGAAGAAGAACTAGGGTTAAGGAGATGATAGAGGCGAGGGTCCCGATGTTTCGATGAGATGGTGGCTATCGTTTTCTGTGGGAGTCGACTTTGACGATCCGACTACGAACGTGCGAGACGTCGCGCCTTAGCAATCGCTAAACCAACTTCCGAGGGTTATTGACCATGCCGGAGCACGATCAACCTGACCACGAGGGTCTGTTTCCTGCGAGCAAACGAAGAACAAGCAAGAAACTGAGATTGCAATCTGGATATTGCGAATATAAGATGAAAGCTTTATTGATCAAGGTGGGGTTCTGTGACGTCTTGGTCTGGTCGTTGGACACAAACGAAGTACGCGACGTTGCAGCTATGGCGAACTTTTGATCTAAACAAAACCCAAAGTCTAAACGATGCCCTAAGGGCTGTATATATGGAGGAAGAGGGGGAATTTCGTGGCCCTTGAGGGTGGGGTCCGAAACCAACCCTAACTCTTGTTTCCCCACACATACGGACTCTAAAAATAGCCTATACTTAAGTATTTCGAAATTACATGGGCCTGGCCCATTAATAAGGTGACGCAGCACCTAGAATAGCCTATGGATGAATATTATGAAGTGGCATCTTGTATATTTCGTCCAAGGCTTCATGCACTCCTTATGGCGGCTTTAAAGTCCTGAAATCATCACTTGTAACTCCGTTCTTGATCCCCTTGCGCATGCCATCAACTCCATGTGTGTTCTTGCTCCAATGTTCATCCTTCTCCAAGCTAGGCCCTTCATTTGTAAGCAAAACAAATGTATCCAATTTAGGCAGCATCATAATCTCATGAACATTAGAATCATTACCAAGAAACGAAAGTACCCGGTAATTTAATTGGCGTGCGCGAGCTCTAGTAATTGGTCCAGTATATGTAACAGTAGGGGCTGTGGGTGTAACAATGGTATTGATGTCCTCATCATCCTCCCCTTCTTGAAATGAAGTCGTCCTCGACGGAAGCGCATCTTCCTCACCCAAATAAGGCTTCAAATCTGCAATGTTAAAAGTGGGACTAACCCCAAAATCTACAGGCAGCTCAAGTTTATATGCATTATCATTTATTTTCTCTAACACCTTAAAAGGACCATCAGCATGTGGCATTAGCTTTGATTTGCGCAGATTAGGAATCTATCTTTACGCAAATGTAACCAAACAGGATCTCCAGGCGCAAACACAACATGTTTTCTACCCTTATCTCCAGCAAGTTTATATTTAGCATTCATACACTCAATGTTTGCCTTAGTTAACTCATGCATTTTTAAAATCAATTCAGAACGTTCTTTAGCATCAAAATTAACCTTCTCTGAAGATGGAAGAGGCAACAAATCAATAGGTGCACGAGGTAGGAAACCATACACAATTTCAAAAGGGCACATCTTAGTAGTAGAATGCAATGAACGATTATAAGAAAATTCAATATGAGGCAAGCATTCTTCCCACATTTTCTTGTTATTCTTCAAAACAGCCCTAAGCATAGTAGACAATGTTCTATTGACTACTTCAGTTTGTCCATCAGTTTGGGGGTGACAAGTAGTACTAAAAAGCAGCTTAGTCCCCAACTTAGCCCATAAACATCTCCAAAAGTGGCTAAGAAATTTAGTATCACGATCTGAAACAATAGTATTTGGCACACCATGTAAGCGAATAATTTCACGAAAGAACAAATCAGCAACATTAACAGCATCATCGCTTTTATGACATGGTATAAAGTGTGCCATTTTCGAGAACCTATCCACGACAACAAATATGCTATCCCTCCCCTTCTTTGTTCGAGGTAAACCTAAAACAAAGTCCATAGATATATCCTCCCAAGGAACACTAGGTACAGGCAAAGGCATATATAAACCATGAGGATTGAGTCGTGACTTAGCTCTTTGACATGTAGTGCAGCGAGCAACAAAACGCTCAACATCCCGTCTCATCTTTGGCCAAAAGAAATGTGTAGCAAGTATATCCTCCGTCTTCTTGACACCAAAGTGTCCCATTAATCCTCCTCCATGCGCCTCCTGCAACAACAAAAGACGAACGGAGCTAGCTGGAATGCATAGCTTGTTAGCACGAAACACAAATCCATCGTTAAGAACGAACTTGTTCCAAGTTCTCCCTTCCTTACAATTCTGCATACATCTTTAAATTCAGCATCATGAACATATTGATCTTTTATGGTCTCCAAACCAAATATTTTAAAGTCAAGTTGTGAAAGCATAGTATAACGATGAGACAAGGCATCAGCAATAACATTTTCTTTACCCTTCTTGTGTTTAATGACATAAGGGAAAGTCTCAATGAATTCAACCCATTTAGCATGTCTACGGTTCATTTTTGCTTGACTTTTAATGTGTTTCAAAGATTCATGATCAGAATGTATAACAAATTCCTTGGACCATAAATAATGTTGCCATGTTTCTAAGGTCCGAACAAGAGCATATAATTCTTTATCATAAGTAGAATAGTTCAGAGTAGGCCCACTCAATTTTTCAGAAAAGTATGCAACAGGTTTTCCATCTTGTAATAACACACCTCCTAATCCAATTCCACTAGCATCACATTCAAGCTCAAAAGTCTTATTGAAATTAGGAAGTTCGAGTAAGGGAGCATGTGTCAACTTATCTTTCAATACCGGTGAAGGCTTCTTCCTGTGCGATACCCCAAACAAAAGGCACATCCTTCTTTGTAAGCTCGTTGAGAGGTGCAGCAATGGTGCTGAAATCTCTCACAAAACGCCTATAGAAACCAGCGAGGCTAAGGAAACTCCTCACTTGTGTGACCGTTTTGGGCTGCGGCCAACTCTCAATAGCTTCAATCTTGGCTTTATCAACTTCAATTCCCTGTGGAGTAACAACATAGCCAAGAAAAGATACTCGGTCGGTGCAAAAGGTGCACTTTCCAAGGTTTCCAAACAAACGTGCATCACGTAGAGCAATAAAAACAGCACGTAGATGTTCCAAATGTTCCTCCAAAGATTTGCTATAAATCAATATGTCATCAAAGTAAACTACCACAAATCGTCCAATGAAAGCACGTAAAACTTCGTTCATTAACCTCATGAAAGTACTAGGTGCATTAGTTAATCCAAAAGGCATGACTAACCACTCATATAATCCAAACTTAGTTTTAAATGCTGTTTTCCATTCATCTCCCAATTTCATACGAATTTGATGGTATCCACTACGCAAATCAACTTTGGAGAATATTGTAGAGCCACTCAATTCATCAAGCATATCATCTAGCCTAGGAATAGGATGACGATAACGAATAGTAATATTATTTATGCCTCTACAATCAACGCACATACGCGATGTACCATCCTTTTTTCGGCACTAAAATGATAGGAACAGCACAAGGACTAAGGGATTCGCGTATATAACCTTTGTCGAGCAGTTCTTGTACTTGACGCATAATCTCCTTCGTCTCCTCTGGATTGGTACGGTATGGTGCACGGTTGGGTAGAGAAGCACCGGGAATTAAGTCAATTTGATGCTCAATCCCTCGAATAGGTGGTAATCCCGGTGGCACGTCTTGTGGAAAGACGTCAGCGAACTCCTGCAAAATGTTAGTGACAGCAGGGGAGAAGAGGAAGGCACGTCCTCGAATGAAAATAATGCCTCTTTGCACACAAAGGCATAGCAAACGGATTTGCTGAAATCTAGCTCATCAATATCAAATTTGGTGGCAAGTAAACATGCACTTTTCAATTTAATTTCAGAAACAACAGTAGATGGTTTATTATTAGACTTCATTTGGTGCTCAAATTCTTTTGCCACAATCTGATTTTCACTCTTATTTGTCTCCTGTTTTGCTTTATTAGCTCTATTAATATCATCTTTCAAAATGGAATCAGGAGTCATAGGAAGCAAAGTAATATTTTTATCGTTATGAACAAGAGTATACTGATTGTTTCTACCATGGTGTACAGAATTTTTATCAAATTGCCATGGTCTACCAAGTAATAAGGAACATGCTTGCATAGGTACCACATCACAATCAACATAATCAGCATATGTAGAGATACTAAAATGCACACGAACAGTACGTGTTACCTTAACCTTGCCGCTGTTGTTGAACCATTGGATGTAGTAAGGATGTGGATGTGGTCTTGTGGTGAGAGATAGCTTCTCCACCATCTCCATGCTAGCCAAGTTATTGCAGCTCCCTCCATCTACGATCACACAAACAGAACGTTCCTTCACAACTCCCTTTGTATGGAACAAATTATGCCTCTGATTTTGCTCAGCTTGTGTAACCTGCACACTCAAAACACGCTGAGCAACTAAACATTCATACCTGTCAGCATCTTCAGGAGCCATGTATTGCGTCTCATGATCAGAATCGTCTCCACCGTGTTCGTCACATGTAATAAGAGCCAAAGTCTCCTCATCATAGTCACTAGCAGACTCATACCCACCATCCTCAGTAACAATCATCACACGCTTAGATGGGCATTCTCTCGCATAATGACCTCCACCCTTGCAACGTCGACAAATAATATCATGTGTTTGCCCTGTTGATGCCATGGATGAAGAAGAGCTCTTTGCAGGCCCAGAAGGTGTGCTCTTGGCAGATAGTGGTGATTGTGCCTGCTTTATTGTATCACGGTTGGAGGTGGCAGCCGACGGAGGCGCCGGTGTAGCAGAACGTGTGGAAGTAGATGATGCACGTGGTGTCCATGATGAAGGTCGACCTGCAGAAAAGTTAGTCCGTGTCAATGCCTGTCGATCCTGCACTTCACGTTCAGCTTTACAAGCAAGATGGAATAAACGAGTGATATTAGTATACTCCTTATACTCTAGAATCGTCTGAATATCTCTATTTAATCCACCCATAAAACGTGCAAGCATAGCTTCATTCTCCTCAACAATACCACATCTAATCATGCCAGTTTGTAATTCCTGATAATATTCTTCTACAGAATTTTTTCCCTGTCTTAAGCGCTGCAATTTTTGAAGTAATTCACGTTGATAATATGGTGGAACCCAACGAGTACGCATAGAAGTTTTCAAAGCAGCCCAAGTAGCCGGAATAGGAAATAATCTACAATGCTCAGACCACCAAACACATGCAAAACTAGTGAATGCACAAACAGCAGCAGGAACACGTCTCTCCTCGGGATATTGTAAACATGTAAATCGTTGTTCAGTTTCTAACTCCCAAGTAAGATATATATCAGGAACATATCTACCCTCAAATGGTGGAATATTCAATTTTAGTTTAGGGAGACGGTCATGATCTCATACCTGAAGGTGAGCCCTACCATTGCCATTATTTGCATGTGGACGACCTGGTGGTTGCTGTGCTGGTGGTGGCACGTAGTTCTGATTTTGATCAACCTCATCCCCATAATCTCCCACATAATCATCCTCCTCCACATCAGCAGTAGGAGCCACAGAAGTATCAACAACAGCACCAGCAGTTTGGCCCGACTGAAGAGGGACACAGCTCGCTCGGCGGAGGGCTGTTTCCCGACGTGGAGGTAGTCGATGTTGTTGCTGCTGTTGCAGAGGTGCGGCAGGAGCAGCCGGTGGTGGTGGTGGAAAACGCGAAAGCAATTCAGCAAACTTGTTATCGAGCTTTGTTTCAAACTTCTTCTCCATGCCATCTATCTTCTCCATGGCCTCTTCAAATCTGTTTATCACATCGTGCACCTGTACACTCATCATTTGCTGAAACGTATCATGAAGCTCCTTGTTCGTCAAGTTCTCCCAGTCAGTCTCATCGGATTGTGATCCTGGCATGGTTAGCAGCAATAGAAACACACAAGAATATGATTCTACAGACTACTAACAAGTGGTGGTGGTGGCGGGTGTCACAAATCCGTCAAGCAAATCTCAAATTCTTACCAGTTCTTACCCAGCAGCAGGTGGTGATCGGCAACCGTTATAGTCAAAACTCTCAAAAGCTTGGATAGAGCGATTGCCAGGGAGAGTCAAACGCATGACGTAGATGTATGTGGAGCTGGGAAGGCTTATAGTATGGTAGCAAAAAGGGTCAGCAATAATCAATTCAGAGATGCAAAGTTGAATAAACGCTCAACGACGGTACTGTGCTGGTCCTAGGCTAGACCGTGCTAGAGACGCGAGCCTAGAACACTAACAAAATCACGGCGCTGCACGTAAATAAGGGAAAAGCACACTCTAGAACTATTTTTTTCGCTCTTTTTTTGCGCTCCTTTTTTTGCGCTCCTCTTTTTTTTTGCGAAAATCACTATAATGTCGAGTGTGTCAAAACTCTTCCCTCGTCAAACTGATAGGATGGGCACGAATTTTTTTTCACTTTTTTTTCCAAGACCTACGCAGGCAAGGAAACACGAATCGGAATTTAGATTGATCTCAAGAAAGAACCTAATATGAGAAGAACTCGGATTGGTGGTGGATATATGGTTGTGGTATATGGCAGCGGTGGTGGTATATGGTAGCGGTGGTGGTATATGGATACAGATTGGTGGTGGTATATGGATACGGATTGGTGGTGGTATATGGATATGGATTCAGAGCGGTGGCGGATAAGCAAAAGTGGTAGATGGGCGATGATGATGGTGCGGCGGCGTCGTGACAACTTATGACCAGAACTCGAAACTCTAAAAGACTAGACTCTAAGACCAGCAACTTGACACGACGATGCAACCGCAAATTCAACAAAGCAAAAACCCTAAAAAGATTATGCAAAGGCTCAGATTGGTTCAGATATGATGAACTAACCCTAAAAATTTTTTGTGGCTTTTTCGTGGACTGTAGGTATGAAGAACAGACTCGATCTAATCTACGAAAAACTGTAAAATCTCACCGAGCAACCTGGAAATCTGATACCACTTGATAGAGGCGAGGGTCCCGATGTTTCGATGAGATGGTGGCTATCGTTTTCTGTGGGAGTCGACTTTGACGATCCGGCTACGAACGTGCGAGACGTCGTGCCTTAGCAATCGCTAAACCAACTTCCGAGGGTTATTGACCACGCTGGAGCACGATCAACCTGACCACGAGGGTCTGTTTCCTGCGAGCAAACGAAGAACAAGCAAGAAACTGAGATTGCAATCTGGATATTGCGAATATAAGATGAAAGCTTTATTGATCAAGGTGGGGTTCTGTGACGTCTTGGTCTGGTCATTGGACACAAACAAAGTACGCGAAGTTGCAGCTATGGCGAACTTTTGATCTAAACAAAACCCAAAGTCTAAACGACGCCCTAAGGGCTGTATATATGGAGGAAGAGGGGGGAATTTCGTGGCCCTTGAGGGTGGGGTCCGAAACCAACCCTAACTCTTGTTTCCCCACACATACGGACTCTAAAAATAGCCTATACTTAAGTATTTCGAAATTACATGGGCCTGGCCCATTAATAAGGTGACACAGCACCTAGAATAGCCTATGGACGAATATTATGAAGTGGCATCTTGTATATTTCGTCCAAGGCTTCATGCACTCCTTATGGCGGCTTTAAAGTCCTGAAATCATCACTTGTAACTCCGTTCTTGATCCCCTTGCGCATGCCATCAACTCCATGTGTGTTCTTGCTCCAATGTTCATCCTTCTCCAAGCTAGGCCCTTCATCTGTAAGCAAAACAAATGTATCCAATTTAGGCAGCATCATAATCTCATGAACATTAGAATCATTACCAAGAAACGTAAGTACCTGGTAATTTAATTGGCGTGCGCGAGCTCTAGTAGTTGGTCCAGTATATGTAACAGTAGGGGCTGTGGGTGTAACAATGGTATTGATGTCCTCATCAGGAGAAAAGATAAAAGATAAAAAGTGATAGATGAATTGATCGATTGTGTGTTGTTTCAATCGGCCGTCACCCCCAACATATATAAGAGGCGGCTGGACTTCCTGTACAAGCAAAGGATTTATCTAGGCTTTCCTTACAAGAAAATTACATCAATTCACGTCCAAAACCCTAGTCAAATTCGGACTGGTTTTATCCGAACTTTCCAAAACTGTTCGGTTTAAACTAGTTGTACCTTGCGAGTCTTTTTTGTGGTGGCAAACGACCTCGGATGGAAATGTGTTCAAAAACAATCTTGACTGTTTCGACGAGACGAACAACTTTCATGTTGAACATTTTTTCATCAGAGGTCATCTCGAGGGTAAAATCGCTCGTGCAAGACAGCTAATTATTCACGCAGCGCATCAGACATACCCACATATGTGTCTGGTTCCGGGCGTCATATTTTTGCTCAGTGGAGGGTCGCGCTGTGCGGGCTCTAACTTTTGCATATGACCTCGGATTTAGACGATCTTTATATCAAAATCGATCGTTTCGACGAGATGCACAACTTTCATATTGAAACATTTTCCATCAGAGGCCATCTAAATTGAGTTTATGGCCATTTTATAATCTGATGTCGCGCATCTCCGAACTTGTCATAGCTTTTGCATCCGAACTCCGTTTTAGACCATCTTCAAATCCATCTTGATCTTCTCGAATAGAGCTATACCACGATGACTCCAATCATAACTTTGAATTAATCTTGACATAGCTTTAAGCAACTTTTATGATTTGCCACTTTTGAGCGTCAACACATGCCCCCCTGTTTTTCGGCAAAGCTTGTGTGCCGAAAAATAACTTGCGCATAGCTTGTTCTAAGGACGATGTCAACACTCCACCAGCCATTTTGCATGTTCTTAGGACGATAAGTATATATCGGCCATTTAGATTAGCAACAAAGTGAAGCTAATTGAACATATGGTGATTTGGTAATACCCTTTCATGATGTAAGAAATTACATTGCATCCATGGATTAAAATAAGCCCACGGAGGGTAACCAATCATACCTGATAAAGAGTTCCATGGCATGTGCATCAACGACATAGTTGAAGAATATGGATAATGTGTGGACCGAAGATGTTGAAACCTTCGGCTTGGTCCTTCATAGTTTTCACTCTTTTCCTTCTTCATCTTTGCCGCACTTCGTATAATGAATGCTTTCACATAATTCTTATTTTGAGTACTTCCTTTAGGAACCCATGCCATGTTCCTTTATTCAAGTTCTTGTGCACTAAGTTTTTGTAATTTCTTCTTTTGCCAATATGATAAGCCGAGTGAGCGCCCCGGCTGTGATTTTGTTTGAACTAATGACAATTCTTGTTTTACCTTGTGCACTTTCAACTTCTTTTCTTCAGATTTGGAACTTTGATTTCTCGACAATTGATTGCTTCATCTCATTGCCTTTAGTAGCCAATGTTAACACTTTAATTGACTCTTTATCCTTTAAGATCAAATCTGAATTGGCACTCTTGCGACCATCTTTTTAAACTCGATATACTTGTTTGATCACCTATTCCTTCTTTCTTGAGCTCCGGACCGATTCTTTCTTATTAAAACGGTCTTGAACATATGACAGCTCACTGAACATTGATCTTTTTGGAGCTGCATAACAATGGTGAGATGGTCTAAAATATGATGGAGAATGTGCCATTGTATCATACCTGTCCCATGATGAATATCGATCTACATGAGCATCGGGAGGCATCCACGACATTAGCATTGCCGGCCCAAAATAAGGATATGAACACGTTGCATTAAAATTCTCTTCTTGCCAATACCGATCCTTGGATTTGCGCCTAGTGGGTGATCTTAATGCTTTTGCATCACTTGACCGATAAGCACCATTGTCTTCACTTTTCTTTTAATATTTATCTAATAATTGTGCAAAAGTGACCTTGAATTTCTTGTACTCGTGCTTATTGCCGCCTTTATCTCCTTTTGTTTTGCTTGCGTCGATCTTTGGATTGCTTTGTTGCCCCCCAGTCCTTGGCGTCTTCATTGTATCTTCGATAGGACTCATGCCTTCAAGAATATTTTCATTGTGCTCTTGAACAACTTCTTTACTTGAAAGCTTGATCCCATCACCTGTAGTTTTTGCCTTCTCATCTTTAAAGGAATGTCCTGAAGTATCCGATTCAAAAACTTTTTTCCATTAGGACCAATCGGAATAGACTGGTCATCCCTTGGTGTTTCAACAAATTTTAATCGTCCTTTATCAATGGCCGATTTAACTATTTGACGAAACATGTTGCAATCCTCAAAATTATGCTTGGACGAATCATGCAACTTGCAATACATTCGTCCTTGGATTGATGGCTTCACATGGTGATCAAGAACTCTAATATAATTATTTTTCAGCAACAAATCAAATATTTGATCACACATGGTTGAATTGAAGGTATACTTCTTGTTTTCTAGCCGATCTTGATGTGCAAACGGCTTTGGAGTTAAGCAAACAAATGGTTCAAATTTGGAATGTCGCCATTCGGCTATGCATTGTGTTTTGCATCCTATCTCCGATGTATTTGGATAAGATATTATATTAGCATCAGATTTCTCAAAAGAATTTGACCTTGGCTTTAAATTTCTGAAACGAAAATAGTTAGAATACACATGTCTCAATTGAGACCAAGTGCAAGCCAAGTATGAAACAAGCAAAGCTACACAATTAGATATGAAATTTTGATAAAGCAATGGGGAAAATTTTGGCTGCAATAATAGGTAACTATCGGTCTTTATAAATGGCACAATAGGTTGACCGATATGCTCTATAACAGTTTTATTGCTAACAAGTAATTTTCCCTTCTTCATTGGTCTTTCAAAATTACTTATGAGAATTTTTCTTATAGAAGCATCAACAATAAAGTTGCGACCAAATCGGAAGATAGGTAAATCACTTGCTAGACATACCTCTTCAAACACGTTGGGAGAGCATGATGGTTGTGTTACTTGAACGATATATTGTTCCGCTTTCGAATAGCTCCCCAACACCTTGTCGTCCTGTTTTTCTAGAAAAGATTCGGCATACGTAATATTTGATTCAGTCTTTTCAATAGCCGAATTAACTTTGTTATCCGAATCACCACCTTTTTTGACAATTCTATCCACACCCAATGCTTTCTCTTTTTGGCATAATCTAGCTTGGATTGCAGTAGAATTAATAGGCCTTCCGTCTTTTATTAATTCATGTAGAACAACATTGCATTCGTCCCAAAAAGACGTAAGGTTTTTCTTAATGACCCAGTCTGGATAGAATTGCCCCCCGACACTTTTAGACTCTTTCGGTAACGAGATGTCACCGAAATTCTGTAATTGTGTTGGAGGGACATGATATGCCATGGTAGTAGGTGAAGGCATTTGTGCTCTTGTAGAAGTTTCACTTATTCGGCCATGACCATGAAGGTGCAGAGCCGAATTATGGACATCAACAGTTGCGTATGTGCCAGAAAATTAGTAGCATGAGGTGTAGCATATGATGTTTGAGGGTAATTGGCCGAATAACTAGTAGTAGCATGGCCAATTCCTCTATCCACCGACACGTTTGGATTAACATACTGCAAGTTATTTACCGATGAATAAAAAGTTGAAACACTTTGTTGCATCCTATTGGAAGTTCCTACATGGGGTGTCTCAACTTGATTAACCGAACTCATCATGTTGTTCATAGGCATATGGATTTGTGGGGCTGCCGATGCATGGGAGTTCGTATACATATGTTCCATGTTGCTAAAATTATATGAGGTAGAAGCATGGAGATTTTGTTGCATCGGCTCTTGCGCATAATTAGATGCATGATTGATAAAGCTAGGGCTAGCCGATACATTATGCTCATTAAACGATCTAGCAACAACATATGCATTATTTGCATCTACATAAGTGAATTGGGTATTCATGTTACCTTTGTAGATTGCAAACCCTAGATGACGATCTCTTCGTAGCAAGAACGGGCAGGAGACCGTTCAAAGCTTCGTCCCCAGCGGAGTCGCCAAAAAGTGTGTTCGCACACGAACACGTCACCGTGTACCCTCAACACCGAAGGTGATGCACCGCAGCTCACGTCGAAGGAGGCCCGCCCGAAAGCGCGGTACGCAGGCAATCCAGCGGGCGCTTTTGAAGATCCGAAACCCCACACGCCCGGGAGGGACCCCGTCTGGACGCGCGGCGGCTATGGGCTGCCCTAGGTCACCTGATCGCCCCTAGGGCCTCGAGGTTCGCCGCCCTGCAAAGAAGAAGAACAGACGAAGAACAAGGAAGAAGAAGAACTAGGGTTAAGGAGAAAATATAAAAGATAAAAAGTGATAGATGAATTGATCGATTGTGTGTTGTTTCAATCGGCCGTCACCCCCAACATATATAAGAGGCGGCTGGACTTCCCGTACAAGCAAAGGATTTATCTAGGCTTTCCTTACAAGAAAATTACATCGATTCACGTCCAAAACCCTAGTCAAATTCGGACTGGTCTTATCCGAACTTTCCAAAACTATTCGATTTAAACTAGTTGTATCTTGCGGGTCTTTTTTGTGGTGGCAAACGCCCCGAGATGGAAATGAGTCCAAAAGCAATCTTGACCGCTTCGACGAGACGAACAACTTTCATGTTGAATGTTTTTTCATCAGAGGTCATCTCGAGGGTCAAATCACTCGTGCAAGACAGCTAATTATTCACGCAGCACATCAGACATACCCAAATATGTGTCTGGTTCCGAGCGTCATATTTTTTCTCACTAGAGGGTCGCGCTGTGCAGGCTCTAACTTTTGCATATGGCCTCAGATTGAGACGATCTTTATATCAAAATCGATCGTTTTGACAAGATGCACAACTTTCATATTGAAACATTTTCCATCAGAGGCCATATAAATTAAGTTTATGGCCATTTTATAATCTGATGTCAATATGCGCATCTCCGAACTTGTCATAACTTTTGCATCCGAGCTCTGTTTTAGACCATCTTCAATCCATCTTGATCTTCTCGAATAGAGCTATACCACGGTGACTTCTAATCATAATTTTTAATTAATCTTGACATAGCTTTAAGCAACTTTTATGATTTGCCACTTTTGAGCGTCAACAACACCACCCTGAACCCAACCACCAGAGCAGCTTCACCCATGCCCTCGTCTATAGCCTCAGATCCACTTCGCCCACACCATAGTCCACCCTACCAGAGCCACTCCACAAACACCCTACTCCACGGTTATAGATCTCCTTACCGGACCCCGACAGCCAGTGCAACATCATCACCCTTGACGTTTCTAACCTCATTCCCACCGTCTAGCAAGATGCCAAGCACCTGCCATAGCCTATGTACTTGTCTCCTTTAAACCCATCCAGCATCACCTACCCGATATACTTCAAATAAACTAACAGGTCGCTATTACATGTTATGCAGCTGGCAAAAACTATAAGGACGATGTTTCTTCTGGATCTAACAGCTTGGCCAACCAAGATCCTGGACCGAGGCATTGCTATGATCTTGTAAGTCTCTCTCTCTCTCTTGTATTGTTGTGTGTCTGCCAGTGTGCTTTGGTAGGATTTTCGACCAGCAATCCCTTGCAGACAATGATTTCCACTAATGGCTGGTAAATTAGAGATGTAGTGTCATACATGATATTCCCTCCGTTCCTAAATATAAGTCTTTGTAGAGATTCCACTATAGACTACATATAGAGCAAAATGAGTGAATCTACACTCGAAAATGCATCTATATACATCTGTATGTGGTCCATACTGGAATCTCTACAAAGACATATATTTAGGAACATAGGTAGTACATTACACAAAATCATAGGTGGCATGTAGGAATTCCAGTACACTACATTAGGCTCCCTTAGAGTGCATGCTAGTCCAGTACACAGAGTCATGTCTAGTTTATGCTATGTACACAATCGTTAATTGGTGATTTAAATATGCGCAAGGAATATGCAATGTATTATCATGTAGAGATATCTGAAGTTAGCCGTGTCAACTTGCAGATAGGGTTACGCAATGAAAAAGTACAAGATGTATGTGGCAATTTCATGGAACATCGCAAAAAAAGGGGAGGCAGCGGTGAGCCTATACAGTGTGCTATGGTAGGTCACTCCGGCCTAGTTCTTTTGCAGGATTCTTCCAGAATCTACCCCTCTCTAGCTTCTCCTAGAATCTTTAACCCCCATTTGTTTTACAATCCTAACTAATTAGACTCTAACTAGATAAGATTGTAAAACAAATGGGGCTCAAAGATTCTAAGAGAATCTGGCAAAAGAACTGGGCCTCCATTGTAATCATCATGACATGTTATTTGTATGTCAGTGTTGTTGGCCAAGTTTCTTAGGGACAGTTATTTCGAGTTATCCTAAGAAAATAAGCACCTTTGAATATAAGCTCCACATAATAAGCCAACCAGTTCTTTTCATTGCTTGCCTTTTCAGCTTATCTGTGGTATGATCAGTGAAAAGTCTATATTGCATTATATTTTGTCATTTTCCTGGCCATATGAAAATTAATTTGACTTGCAAACATCACAAATTGAACCCATTGCAGTAATTAATATGATAGGAAAACAGACCATCAATATTTGTTCAAAATGCAAATACGAAGATACCATCTACTTGGCACAATATACTTTGGTCAATGTCTTCCATAGAAATCCCATTGCCTAATTTAAACGAAGAACGCATGACCTAAATTTAAATGAAGAACCATTATTTATCAAAATTTGATGGTCCAACTGGCTGGTTATTATCATATAGCACCACCACCTAAAAGCATCATATAGAAGCATCTCAGAGCAACTCATCATACAGCAGTAGCAGCAGCTAGCAATTCATCATATACCAGCAGCAGCTCATAGCAATTCATCATATAGCAGCAGCAGTAGCAGCAGCTAGCAATTCATCATATACCAGCAGCAGCTCATAGAAATTCATCATATAGCAGCAGCAGGAGCAGCTCATAGCAATTCATCATATAGCAGCAGCAGGAGCAGCTTATAGCAACTCATCATATAGCAGCAGCAGCGGCTCATAGCAATTCATCATATAGCAGCAGCTCATAGCAATTCATCATATAGCAGCAGCATGAGTGATACGTCCATTTTGCATCATGCTTTTATATTGATATTTATTGCATT
This sequence comes from Triticum aestivum, assembly GCF_018294505.1. Classification (NCBI taxonomy): domain Eukaryota; kingdom Viridiplantae; phylum Streptophyta; class Magnoliopsida; order Poales; family Poaceae; genus Triticum; species Triticum aestivum. The sequence continues at coordinate 338,575,863 of NC_057800.1, read as the reverse complement.
ATGGTCTGTTATTACACATTATGTCACAATACTTATGCCTATTCTCTCTTATTTTACAAGGTTTACATGAAGCCGACAGCTGGAATTCTAGGTTGGAAAAGGAGAAAATATTAGAGACCTTTTCTGCACAACTCCAAAAGTCCTGATACTTCACGAGAGCGCGTTTCAGAATATATATAAAATATTGGGTGAAAGAAGTACGAGAGGGGGGCCACCCACCGTCCACGAGGGTGGGGGGCGCGCCCTACCCCCTGGGCACACCCCCTCCCTCATGGGCGCCCTAGTGTCCCTCTGATGCCCATCTTTGGCTATATGGAGTCTTTCGTCGAGAAAAAAATCATAAGCAAGCTTTCGGGAAGAAACTCCGCCGCCACGAGGCGGAACCAATCTAGGGCTCCGGCGGAGCTGTTCTACCGGGGAAACTTCCCTCCAGGAGGGGGAAATCATCACCATCGTCATCACCAACGATCCTCTCATCGGGAGGGGGGCAATCTCCATCAACATCTTCACCAATACCATCTCATCTCAAACCCTAGTTCATCTCTTGTGTCCAATCTTTGTCCCAAAACCTCAGATTGGTACCTGTGGGTTGCTAGTAGTGTTGATTACTCCTTGTAGTTGATGCTAGTTGGTTTACTTGGTGGAAGATCATATGTTCAGATCTATTATGCATATTAATACTCCTCTGATTATGAACATGAATATGATTTGTGAGTAGTTACGTTTGTTCCTGAGGACATTGGAGAAGTCTTGCTATAAGTAGTCATGTGAATTTGGTATTCGTTCGATATTTTGATGAGATGTATGTTGTCTTTCCTCTAGTGGTGTCATGTGAACGTCGACTACATGACACTTCACCATTGTTTGGGACTAGAGGAAGGCATTGGGAAGTAATAAGTAGATGATGGGTTGCTAGAGTGACAGAAGCTTAAACCCTAGTTTATAAGTTGCTTCGTAAGGGGCTGATTTGGATCCATATGTTTCATGCTATGGTTAGGTTTACCTTAATACTTCTGTTGTAGTTGCTGATGCTTGCAATAGGGGTTAATCATAAGTGGGATGCTTGTCCAAGGAAGGACAGTACCCAAGCACCGATCCACCCACATATCAAATTATCAAAGTACCAAACGCGAATCATATGAACGTGATGAAAACTAGCTTGATGATAATTCCCATGTGTCCTCGGGAGCGCTTTCCTTTATATAAGAGTTTGTTCAGGCTTGTCCTTTGCTACAAAGAGGATTGGGCCATCTTGATGCACCTTATTTACTATTATTACTTGTTACTCGTTACAAATTACCTTACCACAAAACTATCTGTTACCGATAATTTCAGTGCTTGCAGAGAATACCTTGCTGAAAACTGCTTATCATTTCCTTTCGGTCCTCGTTGGGTTCGACACTCTTACTTATTGAAAGGACTACGATAGATCCCCTACACTTGTGGGTCATCGAGGAGCAGCTCACAGCAATGCACCATATAGCAGCAGCAGCTCATAGCAATTCATCGTATAGTGGATCAGAATGAAAATTTGGCAAAAAATTAGAGGAGATCCTCACCTTGTTGGATGAGCTCATCCTTCAATAGCACCTCAAGGCCACGGCCCGGGAGGAGGGGAGGGGGAACGAGGTGCCTTCTGCCGGAGTGGGGCATCGGTCGTAGCCGTCCGGCGACCACCAGAGTAGTGCGTTGGACGGACCACATCGGAGCAGCTGCTGGAGACCATGAGAATGAGGGGCGGCTCTAGAGGGAGGAGCAGCCGGGGAGATTTGGCCTTACCCGCCGGCCATGTAGCCTAGCTGGACAGAGCATCGTCGAGGACCAGGCCATATGCGACTAGTGGCGACGGCTCGCTGGAGGAACCCTAACGCTGCAAGCAGGGGATCGAGGTAGAGGAAAAGGGGAGAGGAGATGCAAGCGGGCAGGGCAATGAACTCTTGTGTGTTTGTTTTTAATTGAGGGTCAGGTGTGACGCGAATGTGAGTAGTGGCATTTTGAGTGTAATATAGGCAGACAACAGAGTCATTTCACTATTCTCCTTCCCTTCAATTTTTAGTGAGCTTCTACTCGAAGCACCCCCCACCAAAGCGAAATAAGTTAAGCCCAAGCCCATAACTCAAAGATGACTTCTTTACACCTTTTATGGCTTATTTTGACAATAAGCTCTGAAAAGGCGGAATAGAACTGGCCCCTAACCTGCAATTCAATTGTGCGTGCAATGATGAATCGCTCCCGCCTGCTATATTGTACATTTAGGCATCATACATGGCATAACCTAATACATGTGCATTTCATTATAGAATCTGAAATATGCAATGTTTATGTTAGTTCATACATTGCACATGATGTTTAAATGCCCCCTAAATCTAGTTAGTCAAGTGATGGTCTTTAAGCCTCGTTCTATGCTTCTTTTCTTGATATGTTATTCAGTGTTGTGCAAGATTTGCTCACACATCTGTTCAATTGCTTGTTTGTATCATCCAACCATACTAGGACTGTTTGCTTTGATTACTTGTTGTTCTTGACCTAACAAAGCTTGTCAAGGATTTAAACACTAAGGGCTATTGTAGTGGGGGCTTGTATAACTCATAGGTGACATAAAGGTTTGGTTGTACACTAAAGTAGGCTCTCCAAGAGTACCTGGAGATCCAGTTCGAAGGTATGCCTAGTTTTTACACAGTGCACACATAGTAAATGCTCGTTTCATTGTGTGCAAGAGATGTGGCATTTTTCATTATGTGGTGTTGTTTTGTTATAAACTCATCCTTTTGTGTGGTTCACAGACTAGAAAGCATGCATATTTATCTTCCAAGGAGACCAGTAACTAGTTTGTGTCACCTTGTAGAGGGGGTGCAATCAAGATAAGATTGAGGATTTCCAAGTACAAGATGTTAGGAAAGAGCCTTGCAAGAGAAGGAGGAGCAGCGCTGAGCCTGTTCAACCAGTTATGGTAAGTCACTGTATTACAATTACCATGACATCCTATTTGTCTGACATTGTGCTTGTGTAGGGTTCTTCACCTGTAACCCAGTCATTGGGCCATTGATTAAAAACCCCTCCGCTCACTACTATATGACGTTCTAACTTTTTTTATAAATCAGATGTATCTAAACACATTTTAATGTGTCTGTTCACTCATTACGGATGTAGTCTACTTTTAAATATCTAAAACATCTTATAGTAGTGAACAGTGTGAAACTACTTCCTGTCATGGTAGAGTGGGCGATGTCATAACCAAACGCATATTCACATCATTAGCCTCCCTATCATTACTAGGATATTGATTACATACTAGTCGAGATACTTCATAGGGGGCAAACAATATTACATTACTTGTTCCTTTATATAGTAAATGTAGCTAGGCCATGGATGTTATTGAGGCGTGCATGTATGCATGTTGCCAACTCAACAGTTCAATTGCTTGTTTGTTTCAAGCATAGTTAAATTGCTCTTTTCAATTGCTTTATTTGTCCTCAGTTAATGAGATGCCCAAACAATGATGCCTGATGTTGGGTACTTGTATAACTATTAGTTGACATAATTAAAGGCATTGCCATTTAGTTACTCTGGCGAAGTGTTCCTGAAGCTTTGAAGTCTATTAACCAACTATTACTACATGAGGCTCGCAATCTAGTTTATACTAGGCTAATGATTGCATAGTTTTGCTTGTTGTAGTAGGTTGTATGAATCCCTCTGTTGTTCATTATGCTCCCTAAGACTTTAATTGAGCTACAGAATGGCCAACTGCTTGCTTACTTATACGCAAAATATATATGTAGGGTGGGTCTATTCTTCTAACACCGTTAAGATTCTTATTCTACACACAAAATGTCTTATTCTGCTAACACCTCCGGACTCGCACCTACAGAGTCAAACGAAACCATCGACCACCACCTACACACGCACGACCCCCGGCCCAGATCCCCTCCACCCCCGCCTCGACACGCCCCCGCCTAGCTCACTACCTCTCATGGTCGGCGTGCCCACAACCCCCTCCCACCGCCGGCGTGCCCTCACCCCTCTACCTTTCTCCGACCACCGCCCCGGTGCCGCACCTTCCCCCAACCCCACGCACCACCTTCTACTCCGGCCACCATCCTCCCCCTCTTTCTCCCGTGCCACCCCTGGTAATGGCAAGACCTGCCGCCATCGGCCCCGAACGCGGCCTCAACCACCGGATCCGCCCACCACGGCCCCCGGCGTGTCATCAACCGCCGGATCCGGCCGCCACCGACCCATGGTGCGGCATTCAACCATCGGATTTCGGCTGCCACCGGCCCCGACGCACCTTTAAACAACCAGAATTGGCCATGAGGACAATGGGTGGGGCAACCAGCCCCCATCTTCCCTTGGGCGGCTGTGGACTGCATCTCCATCATCGACGAGCCTCCCCTCTCCTCTAGACGGATTCCGGTGATCTCTGTCGTGCCATGGCCTACCATGGTGATGTCTTCAATGTCAAGGATCTCTCGCCCTACCATGGTGATGAAGATTTTGATCCGAGATCGGATATTTCCCAAGGGGGGGGGGAGATGATGCAGAGAATCCCACGGTCATCCCCATGGACGTATCGACATCTCCCACGACACCACTTGGACCAATGACAAGAGCCCGAGCAAAGGCTATCGAAGATAAGGTGAACTCGCGTCTCTCCGAACTTCCACTTCCTACATATGAGACATGGCTACTACCTCATGCGGAGACCCTATGTGTGATCAGGTGCTTGGAGGAAAGCCACGGATCAACTACACCCAACGGACAAGACGGCGAGGACACCAAGTTCAATGGACAAGAAGAAGGACTGCTCGAAACTCTCAGTCTTCGAACGACCGACGCCTCTCGGATGTCCGACGCCTGGAGCCTCCAACCGGCCAGCCAAGTCCCAGCCCGCGCATGCTCCAGCGTTCGGACGGCCGACACCTCCCAGCGTCCGGACGACTGAGCAACACCGGACGACCGGCACCACCGCACCCGAGCCAAAACATCGGAAGTATGGAGATCACCGGACATCCGACCCCGACCGGGCATTCGACCAAAGCAAACCCGAGCCAAAACATCGGACTTCCGATGAGCACCGGACGTCCGGACCCTTGCGAGCCATCGGACGACCGGTGACCGTCGGAGGTTTGACGCCTGTATGACGCCCGCGTGTTGGGCCGAAGCCCACTTACCCTTCCGTGACTCTAGAATATAAATAGACCTCCTCCTCCCTCCTTCTAGGGTTAGCGTTGTGTTAGCTCATATGTGAGATAGGGCTTCGCTCATCCATCTGGATCTACTCCATCGCGAGGGACCGTCACCTCTTCGGAGAAGATCCACTTGGATTCAAGACCCCTAACGGGAAGACCTCAAGACCTCCTCTCCGAGAAGAACCGGTTACCTATGTATCGTCCTTTGTTGGATTCGGACCGTGTATTTATTTGTGTTTCGAGGATCTAGCATATGTGTGACCTAATCTTGTTGGTTTGAGTGATTCTCTTGTGTTTCCCTTCGTGATTTCCCCTTTTATGTTCTTCGTGTTCATCGCGGGATCCGCTCCTTTCATGAAAGATCGGTCGTATAGGGTTCCACCCTACATCAAGAAACATCACCGGCACCTTCATCGGTAGCTATGAGGGGACACCGGTGGCGGGGAGGGGAGGGAAGGGAGGAGGAAGAGGGCTATAGAGGCTAGGTAGGGCTGGGCGGTTCGGTTCCCTGAACCGACCGGTGCGGCTCTTCGGTTTTTGCAACAATTCAGTTTTGAGAAATCATTGACTGGTCTGTCAATAAAAAACTGTGAAACCGAGGTTCCGTTGCACCGAGAAATCGGTTTGGTCATCGGTTATGACCCAATGGCACCGATATAATAGAAAAGGCGAGTAGCAGCAGGAATCATTGTGGCCGTACTGACAGTACTCAGTGTCTATACCGGTGTACACCATGTGGCACTGCGTGCCTGCCTGCTAAAAGATAATACTAGCCTCCACGCCAATTCACATGCTCAGCATTGGGAACACGAGGAAGCATCGACCATTAAACTCAATGCCGAAATTATTTTAATAAAAAAACTCCATGCGGGAAGCCAGGAGGCGGTGAATTTAATTGCAGAGGTTAGTCGGCGCGCGGCTCGCTCGCTACCTTGGTATACTCGCTACGCATGCGGCTGCGAGAGATTAGGGTAGACCCATAGGGATAGCAGTAGGCGCGTATGGGCCAGGCCTTCTTTTTACTGGGTGTTCGGTCACTTCAGTTGACCGAGGGCTAAACCCAAATGCATCGAACTAACTTTTTTTCAGACATGTAAACCGGTCATACCACCGAAGTTTTCGGTATCGGTGTATTCGACTTCAGTGCCGGTTATTTTGGTTCGGTACATCGGGTTTCGGGTTACAATCTACAAAACGATTTCAGAGACTGCAGATATGAATCATTTGCTAGAGTTTACTGTAACCGACGAAGCCTGGAAACAAGAAAGACGCTGAGATCTGAATCTATAGATCTTAAATATGGACTAGATCAGCAGCCTACTCGGAGCTTGCTTCTACCCTTCTTTCCCTCTACTCGCCATCGACCGCACAGCCGCCGCCGCTTCCCCGGGGATAAAATGGCGACGGCCTCTTCCTTCGCCGCCGTCTTCATCAGCAGCGCCATCGCCTCCTGCTTCGCTGAGGTACACCACAGCATTGCAGTCTCTCTTGCTCTATCCTGGCTGTGCCGCTGCCTAGCATATCCCTTGTATTGGGGATTGGGATGAATGCCTGCTCGATCTTGCTAATGCACCCCGTGATAGAAGGGAAGCTTTTTGGATAACATTTCCAGCCTCCATACCGTACCAGTGTAGTACATATACTAGTGGTATATTAATCTGTTTCTCGTGCCATAAAAAACAAGCAGCAAGACCTGAGTAGGAGAGACTAGAGAACCATTCCATTTCATCAGCTGAGCTGCTGCACTAAACTAGAGCTATAGCTAGGCCTAGGGTTTCTTTGTTGCCTCACCTCTCCTTACCTGGATATGATATGATGATTACTGAGTCTCAGACTCGTTATATATTGATCATAATACTTGAGATTGTTGTTGTGATTGATTCCATCAGGTGTGCACCATTCCTCTGGACACAGCCAAGGTGCGTCTTCAGCTGCAAAAGAAAACAGCTGCTGGGCCTGCAGCTACAGTAGGAATGCTGGGCACAATGATGTCGATTGCAAGGGAGGAAGGCGTCAGCGCACTTTGGAAGGGCATCATCCCTGGCTTTCACCGCCAGTGCCTCTATGGCGGCCTCCGTGTCGGCTTGTATGAGCCTGTCTGTGCTGCTCCCATTTCACCTTGCAGTTGCAGTGCATTTCCCTTCTTCAGTTCAGAGTGACCAATTGCCTGACAGGATTGCTCTTTCTGTGCATTGCAGGTCAAAGCCTTATTTGTGTTTGTAGGTGATGCCACTTTAATGAACAAGATTCTTGCCGCTCTTACAACTGGTAAGCATTTCCAGCCTCTCTTCACTGGAAAAACTCTACTTTTCTCATAACATTGCCACACTACCCTGGTCCATTGTAAAGGGCCGTGCCAGGTTAATGTGGATGATGAAACACACACTGAACGAATTAACTATGTGTGTATAGGTGTCATAGCGATTGCTGTCGCAAATCCAACTGATCTTGTCAAAGTGAGATTGCAAGCAGATGGAAAATCTACTGCTGTCAAGAGGCACTATTCTGGAGCCCTTAATGCGTATGCCACCATAGTCAGACAGGTTGCTGCTACGATTCATCATGACAACGACCAGTAAAAGGTTACAAGATTATTCCTCTCGCCCATGGTCTGTAAGCTTGTTATTTTTCTAGGAAGGTATCGGAGCTTTGTGGACTGGCCTTGGTCCTAATATGGCACGAAATGCTTTGATTAATGCCGCCGAGTTGGCCAGCTATGACCAATTTAAACAGGTGCTCTTCATTCTCCCTCATCTTTCGATCCTGTATTTAATTATACTTTCATCACATTTTTCTTTGTGTGCAGATGTTTCTAGGTCTTCCTGGGTTTACAGATAATGTTTATACTCATCTTTTGGCTGGACTCGGTGCCGGTATTTTTGCTGTTTGCATTGGATCTCCAGTGGATGTGGTATTGTCTGCAAAAGCTTTATACCTCACTATTTCCCTTGTCTTCTATATTAATGAATGGTCTAGTTTTCACATATTTTTAATCGCATGAGTCCTTTGTAGGTGAAATCAAGAATGATGGGCGATTCAACATACAGAAGTACATTTGATTGTTTCGCCAAGACATTAAAAAATGATGTATGATGAACAATTTCCATTATTTTCAGTATTGTGCTGTTTTATACCTCCAAATTTCTAAGAACTTTATAGAAGATAACTTTTGATGTTCTATCACCAATATCCAAACACTTAGCGAACAAAATTCATTTTCCACTTGTGAAGCCCATATCTGTATGTATCAAATATGTCAACATCTGCCCTTAATATACTATATCATCCTTACTCAAATAAGAAACGGCAATATAGTTGATATTTTGTGTCAGATAGATAGTCATCACCTTGTTAGGTTATTGAGTTTTTCCCTTCCATGGGTGCCTGGTTGGTTTGCTCAACATATGGTTGTTGATGTATCCAGGAGATAAATGTCATTTTATTGCTGACTACCTGTTTGATGGATTATTTGAAGATGCTGACTTACGCTTGACTGCATTTTGCAGCTTAATCAGGAAACATGTGCATGGCTATATTTTCTGTCAGCTTTTTTCTAATGCTTATTATCACATTCCAAACCTCTCGTCCCTCTCGCGTCGCCCCTGCCTCTGGTCCCTCGACACGAGAGGCGCTAACCCTAGCCGCCAGCGCCCCAATGACTCCCCTCCCCCCCTCCGTCGCCGCCTAGGGTCGGCGCCGGCAAAGCCCGTGCGTTGGCCGGTAGCGGCAAAGGGCTGCTCCTCCTCTCGGATCGAATGTCGGCGAGGGCGCTGGATCCGCGGGACGCGGCCTCTCCCTTGGTCCATGGCGGCGCTTGTGGTGGCGACGGTAGAGATCGGCCAGATGATAGGGGTGGGGCTGGGCGTGGCCGGCAGCGGCGGCGAGGTCCGGCCTGGATCCCAGGGCGGCGGCCCTGGTCGGTGGTGGAGAGTGAAGCTCAGGCAGCCCGCATCGGCATGGCGTGGTGGTGCCCTTGTCCAAGGCGGAACTGCGCTGGTGATCTGGTGCTCCGGATTGGATTAGATCAGTGATGGTGACGAGCAAAAGCGGGATCTTTCCCGGCGGCTCACGCGGTTGGGCGAAGTGGGGTGGCGGCCCTCCTCCTAGGCTCTAGTGGTGGTGCACTCCGGTAGTGGCCGGTGCGCCAGGGCTCCCGCGGCGGCAGTGTTGTTGTGGGTGGTCGCCGGATCTGGGCGGCCTGATCTGGGGCTTTCAAGGTGGTCTGGCCGGTGCACAAGATATCGGTTGGATTCTCGTGGGACAGATCCAGGTGAAAACCGTCTTCGGCTGGTGGCCGGAGCCGGTGATGGAGACGCCCCGGGCGCCGTTTCCTTCTTGAAGGCATCATCGAGGTGAAGCTCCCACCTCATTCCGCTACCTTCGGGGGAAACCCTTGATCAGTCGATCGAATGATGGCGGTGCTTAAGTGTCGTTCCCTCGTTGGGGGCATCATTCTTGTAGGGGTTCATCGGCTAGAGGGACCAGTGGACGACTACAGCGATGGAGTGGCGTGGCATCTGACATGCCGACAACGGCGGGTCTCGGCGATGGTCGCGTGTTGATGGACGCGCGCAGGATGGTGGCGCTGTCTGGCGTCGTGGTGGCTTCGACGGCAGTTGGGCTTGGCAAGGCATATGCATTTATCTCTCTTGAAGATGGGACGGCGGAAGATGGCGGCGGCGGACTTTTCCATGTGTGTTGAGGGTCTGCTACACCGGTTGGTGCTCTCGGCTCAAGGCAGCCTGGGGTGGCCACCGGATTAGATGGTGTGTGTGGATGCGCCAGGGCACTCCATGAGACTTGTAGGTGTAGCGATTGAGGTCGTCAGGAAGGTGGCTTTGGGTTGATCCATGCATCTACTTTGTCGGACCGTTGAATAATTAATAAAGATGGCTGTATCCATCGCTTGATGCAGAGGCCGGGGGTAAGCCTCCTTTTCGAAGTAAAAAAACATGCCGATGTATTGTAGTTTGAGTTTAGCCTAGATTTTGTTAAGATCACTACAGAATTTTAGAGCTACGACACACACACACACACACAGACAGGGAGAGAGAGAGAGAGGGAGGGAGGGAGGGAGGGAGAGGGAGGGAGAGGGAGGGAGAGGGAGAGGGAGAGGGAGAGGGAAAGAAACGTGCCTCTTTGGCCATTCCAAAGCTTTGCACTTTTTGTTGTAATCGCTTTGCTTCAGTTCGCTAAAGCCGGGCAAGCGCCTCCTTTCTAAAGGTAATTCCAAAGCAGCAGTTGTGTACTAGGAAAATTTCGTTGGTTAGTCTACCCCCAAACCTCCGTTCCTGTCCCATTCAGGCCACAGTTGCTAGCAGTTTTGATGATATGGCACGCTAGAGTTTCATGATGTGGCATACCACATTTAGAGAAAATTGATGAAATGGCATGCCGTCTCAGTAATCATTTTCTATAAATAGGCATAACATACGCCTGTGTGAATGCCAGCAACTTGTGGTTCTACCAACTATACCTTTTATTGTTGATCTGGTTTTGGATGGTGCAAATGCTTGTGCTGGAGGAATATGCTTTATTTTGCAATAATTTAGAAAGTGTAGTGTCATGTTACTAGGTGCTTTGCAGAAAATCATCACTATAATACATCCATACTGACCAAAGATCGTGCTTTTCTGCAGGGACTTGCTGCTTTCTACAAGGGGTTTATTGCAAACTTTTGTCGAGTTGGGTCATGGAATGTCATAATGTTCTTAACTTTGGAACAGGTAACCTTTTCTACTCCCAACATAATTCTGACTTTTATGAGCTTCTTTGGACCTCATGACTTTGTTACGTTTTAATTTAATAATATGGATGCATGCATCGATTGATGCAGAGGCCGGCCGGGGGTGATCCTCCTTAAAAAAACATAATTCTGACTAAATTTTTTGCACACACTATTCCTGTAAAACTAACTGATCCATTTTTCTTTTGGTCGAATATAAAAAGGTTAGAAGATTCTTTCAGTAAGGATTATATATGAACTCTGCGCTGCAAGGTTTCATGGAACAAGCTGGGTACAGCTTCTGGAGCAACAGACATACACAATCATTCAGCATAGGATTCAGATTTTCATTGTACAGGAGAATGCATTCTCATGTTGTAATTTGATCTATTTGATGACTACGACTGAGCATGTTGTTAGCTTTTACCGATGCCCGCTTTACTGGGTTAATAAATTTGACACGTTATACTTAAAAAACATCTGCTTATTTGTGCAATTTAAATAGAGATCATAAGAAACTTACTTTATAATCTCTAAATACATGTCAGCAAGTTTTTTTTTGTTCATTGCGATTAAAACAATGTTCTAAGTGTCAACTTACTTCCCCTGCTCATCCTCCAAGCATGTTCTCCTTCCGACCTCTGGTTGAAACATGGTAGTCATCTGTGTAGCCATACAACAGTGTTAAATTAATTTCGAGTGTATTGGGGTCGATCCGCTACCCTATTTTAATCACGCTTCGCTTAAACTTACGTAGAATAAACTCAGCGACAAGTGGACCATGTACTGAACGATCCAAGCCCTCACCGGAAAGGGTCGCCAACGCCTCGGAGGAGTCTGATTGGACAATGATCAGGCCTTCACTATGTTGTAATGCCAATGCCATGACCTGTATCAGGGCATGAATTTCTCTTGCTAAAGCATCATTGCAGTTAAATAAGAATTTCTCACTCTAAAGCATAATTGTAGTTAAATAAGAATCTGTACGTTGCAAAGACCACGCTTCCGTCATGCCTCCTAAGGATCATGCTCACCGCCCTTGTGTGGTCTGGAGCCAACAAGGCACCATCCAAGGAGAGGGGTACCAGGTTCGCCGGAGGTGGAGGCTGACAGGGTCCCAAACCCGGGGTGCCTGACGTAAGGGAGCCCGCCCTCGATCTTGGCCAGGGCCCACCAGGCCCAAAGGGAATCATGGAACCCTAAGGAGGCGAAGGCAATGAGCGTGTTCCCCAAGGTAGAGGGCAGCGGCCGAATTGATCTGACCTCCCCCCTATGTAAACCCTAGGCATCTCCTGTCTATATAAAGGGAGGCCTAGGTCCTCATTAGCAATCCAATCTGGAACTCAACTCTCGGTAAACATCTCAAACACCATTGTAATCCTCTACACGAGGCATTCCCTCACCATGAATAATAACACAAAGTAGGATGTAGGGTATTACTCTTTGGAGGCCCCAACCTGGGTAAATTGTGTGTGCACACTCCGTTTCGGTACTCCCGGGCTCGTCACGAACCATACCGAGCGATCTGACGGGAATTTGCTCCGTCAGTTGGTGCTCCAGGCATGGGCGATGTTGACCGGAGAACGAACCGGGCTTGGAGAATCATTAGAGGCCGACGATCACTCGCCATGCCATTTCGAGCTGCTATTTCGAGCTGCTCGCTGATGGATCAGGGCAATCCGATGACATCTCGCCTTCACGCTATGTCAAACGCGTGTATAACATGTAAGGGCAGGCCCAAGAGGTCTATGATCGGCCCGGTCACACTGCATGGAGACATATTATACGACCTACACGGTGCTACGAGGCCTCCTGCGGGACTTCCGTGAACATGATATTCATGACGTTTGGCACACACCAAAACTAGAAGCTCGCTAGACGCACGATCTACGCAACAGAGGACGTAACCAGTGAACGGCTGGCATGGTCCCAAGGTACGATCACCTTTGACGCCGAGGATCACCCCGAAGACGTCGTACAGCCAGGCAAGCATGCCCTGGTGCTGGATCCCATCGGGGGGGGGGGGGGCTGATAATCCCCAAGTGCAAGGAATCATAATAGAAATTTCCAAAGGTGGAAGTGATAAGTATGGAGTGTCAAACCCAGAAGGAGCTAAAGGTAAGATCAATATTCTCTCAAGTCCTATCTGCCACTGGTACGACTCTACGTACACCGAACGTTTGCTTCCATCTAGAAACGAGAAATAAAACTACGTTGTGGGTATGAAGAGGATAGCTTTGCATGATATTGGAGAACTAAAATATAAAAATAGGTGCTGTTAACATAAAGTTAGAATATACTACAATATATTATAAATAGCGAGTGTGGAATAATGATGGATCGGTGTGCAAAGTTATCCTAGGCAATTGTTAACAAGATCAGTAATCCTTATTGCAATTTTATATGAGGGAGAGACATAAGCTAACATAATTTCTCTACTTGTATCATACGCACTTATGATTGGAACTCTAGCAAGCATCCGCAACTACTAAAGATCATTAAGGTAAAACCCAACCATAGCATTAAAGTATCAAGTCCCCTTTATCCCATACGCAACAACCCCCTTACTTGGTTTAAGCCTTTGTCACTCTAGCAACCCACTATAAGCGAATCATGAACGTATCCCAACGCACTACAACGGGAATCCCTCACGTGTGCGCGACACGGAGGGCACCATAGGGCAACACCAAAATAAAACATACATCTCAAACCAATCTAGATCATCAATCAACCTAAAAGACAAAAGAAATCTACTCAAAACATCATAGGATGGCAACACATCATTTGATCATAATATGTGGCATAAAGCACCATGTTCAAGTAGGGGAATACAACGGGGTGCGGGAGAGTGGACCGCTTAAAAGAAATGAGGAAGGTGATGAAGAAGGTGATGTTGATGAAGACGATCACCACGATGATGGTTCCCCGGCGGCACTTCAGCGCCACCGAGACAGAGGGGGAGAGAGTCTCCCCTTGTGCTTCCTCCTCCATGGCCTCCCCCTAGATGGAGAGAGGTTCTCTCTCTGGTCCTTGGCCTCCATGGTGATGATGGACCCCTCCGGGTTCCTCCTCCATGGCCTCCGGTGATGATGGCCCCCTCCGGCAGGGTACCGGAGAGGGCCTAGATTGATTTTTCGTGGCTACAGAGACTTGTGGCGTCGGAACTTCTGATCTAGGGTTCTTTTAAGGGTTTGGGTATTTATAAGATTTTTGTCGTCGGTCTCATGTTAGGAGGTGCCTGAGGGGCCCACAAGACCGGAGCACCCTTCCTAGGGGGGGGGGGTACGGCGGACCTAGAGGGCTTGTGTACTCCTCATCCACTTCCTGGCCTAGCTGTTGTGCTTCGGGGGTCTCTTTTGGTCCATAAAAATCACTATAAATTTTTAGCCCATCCCGAGAACTTTTATTTCTACACAAAAAACGACACCATGGTAGTTCTGCTGAAAACAATGTCAGTCCAGGTTAGTTCTAATCAAATCATACAAAAAACCATACAAAATTGTTATAAACATGGCATGAATATTTCATAAATTATAGATACGTTGGAGACATATCAATATCTCCAAGCTTAATTCCTGCTCGTCCTCAAGTAGGTAAATGATAAAAGAAATAATTTATGAAGTGTGAATGCTAGCATAGTGCATAAAGTTTATCAATGATAGTTCCAAACACTTTTTCTAGCATCATTATATATATATATATATATATATATATATATATATATATATATATATATATATATATATATATATATATATCATAAGCAATAGCTCATCTCATAAAACTTCTCATGATCAAGTAACAAGCTATTCACATGTTAAAGTATAGACCATAAAGTTTCTTGAAAACTAGCAAACTATGCTTTCAGTCACCAAACAATTGCAATTCATCTTATTTTTAGGAAGGGTCTATGTAAGAGCTTTGGTTTATCAAATTCCGCATACTCAACTATCATATAGTCTTCCATGATTGCTAACACTCAAAGCATATTTTTAGAACAAATAGCATCTGTCGAACACAGCGAAAGATAGGGGCTTAATGTTTCGCCTCCCAACTTATTTATCATATAGATAATTGTCAACAATGATAATTCATGATCAAATATATTTGAATGGCCATATATGCTTGGATCTTTCCCCACCACGTGATGCTTGCCAACTAAAGAATAATTGAGGTTGAACTAAGAAGGAATACTATTGACTCTTGCATAAAAGCAAATACATGAAAGTAAAACATAGGCCCTTCGCAGAGGGAAGCAGCGGTTGTCATGCGCCTTTTAATTTTGGATGTGCGAACCCTTAATGCAAAGGAATGTCACGTTGTATTGCCCTTTGTGATAGCAACCTTTATTATGCAGTCCGTCACTTTTATTTCTTTACCATCACAATTCCGTACAACGCTTATTTTCCCGTATAATAAAAGATCATACATATTTAGGAGCAATTTTCATTGCTTTTTGCATCGATGACAACTTACTTGAAGGATTATTCAATCCATAGGTAGATATGGTGGACACTCATGGCAAGAAATGGGGTTTAAGGGGTTTTGGATGCACAAGTAGTAGCTCTACTTACTATAAATTTTTGTCTAGAAAAAGATCCTAAGCAAGCACCACATGTTGGAGGATCCATAACAATATAA
The DNA here is from genome assembly GCF_018294505.1 of Triticum aestivum. Lineage (NCBI taxonomy): Eukaryota > Viridiplantae > Streptophyta > Magnoliopsida > Poales > Poaceae > Triticum > Triticum aestivum. The sequence continues at coordinate 338,560,308 of NC_057800.1, read as the reverse complement.
CTTCTATAAAAATAGACCCAAACATAACTCATTATGTTGTCTTCCTTGTCCAACTTCAACTAATTTGCTCAAGTTTGAAAATATTAATGGGGCTCACAATCATAGAAGATGTCCAAGATAAATTTATATGTGAAATCTCTCTTCCTTCAATATTCTTTCATGAATTGTTCATGTGACCAATGTTGTGTTTGCTAACTTTCAATAAATTTTACCACCTATACTTCTTATATGTTAAGTCAATAATTTCAAATTTATGGTATTCAATTCATTCAACAATTTATTCATAGGATATAAGTGAAGCACACGAGTAAATGACAAACTGCTCCAAAAAGATATAAGTAAAGATCAATGAGTAGTCAAGTAGTTAAATAGCCATGTGATGAATCTCTCTCATTCAAGATTTCAGATCCAATGATTTTATTCAAACAGCTAGTAAAATGAAAATACACTCCAAGCAAAACACATATCATGTGACGAATAAAAATATAGCTCCAAGTAAGGTATACTGATAGTTTTGAAGATGAAAGAGGGGATGCCTTCTGGGGCATCCCCAAGCTTAGGGCCTTTCCACTCATTATTATCCTCATATCGATATCTCATCTGAAACTTGAAAACTTCAATCACACAAAACTTAACGGAACTTCGTGAGATGGGTTAGTATGATAAAGAGCAAATCATTCACTTTGGTAATGTCAAGATAAGATTCATAATTGTTCTCCCTACTGTACCATTTCATTTCTACAATTTATAATGAGAAATATAAGCCATAGAAACTAGAAAACAAGTAAACTATGCATTGAAAATAGAATCTGTCAAAAACAGAATAGTCTGTAATGATTTGAACACTAACCATTCTTATGTTACTCCAAAACTTCTGAAAATTAGGAAAACGTAGAAAATTTATATATGAATCATCTGTGAAAAATTCAGAATTTTTCGATGCTCCAGTAATTTTAAACAATTCTGTTACTGGGCACAAAAGTTTCTATTTTTGCACAGAATCAAGTCAACTATCATCCACACTACCCCAAAGGCTTTACTTGGCACTTTATTGAAACAAAAACTATAAAACATGATTAATAAAGTATCTTTATCATGTGAACACAAAAAAACAATAGGTATAAATGTTGGGTTGTCTCCCAACAAGGATTTTTCTTTAAAGCTTTTTAGCTAAACAGTGATATTTTAGTGATACTCTTCCAAGCCCAATTTCGATGATAATTTTATTCATACTCTAAAAGATATAAGTGATGTTCATAGAGCATTCTACAATTAATATAGATTGGCCAATATCCAAGATCAAAATATATTAGTGAAGCACACGAAGAATTCTGTAAAGCCATACTCAAAAGATTTAAGTGAAGCACAAATAGCATTCTATAAAGCCATACTCAAAAGATTTAAGTGAAGCACGTGAAACATTCTATAAATCAATGAAGGACTATCTCATACTAGCATGGTGCATAAAGGAAAAGAAAAGAAAAATAAACACAGAAGACGCATATCATGTGAACAAAATAACAACCGAGGTATACCGATAATTGTTGAAGAATAAAGATGGGATGCCTTCTAGGGCATCCACAAGCATAGATGCTTGAGTCTCCTTGAAATAATTACTTGGGGTGCCTTGGGCATCCCCAAGCTTGAATTATTGCCTCTCCTTATTCCTCTTATATCGGTAACTCCTCGATCTTCGAACACTTCATCCACACAAAACTTAACAAAACCCTCGTGAGATCCGTTAGTATAATAAAGCAAATCACTACCTTTAGGTATTGCTGTAAACTCATTCCAATTTCATATTAGCATTATACCTACTGTATTCCAACTTCCCCATGGTTCATACCCCAATACAACCCATATATTCATCAAAATAAGCGAGCAACACATAGAAAACAGAATCTGTCAAAAACAGGACAGTGTGTAGAAATCTGGAAACTTTGTATACTTATGTAACTCCAAAAATTATGAAACATTAGGAAAAAAATAAACAATTGTATATCAGTACTGTGTATACATTTCAGAAACTTTTGATGTTCCAGTAAAAAATGTAAATTCATGCACTACAGCCAAAGTTTCTATTGTTGCACCGCACATAGCAAACAAGCAATCTAATCATCCTAAAACAAAAACTTGGCACATTATTTTTATAATACAATGGATATATACAAGGGGGTAATTATTTTTGAGAAACTTCCATGAAAAATTCTACATTGTTTCCATGAGCATGAAAACAAGTGTTCAAGGTTGACCCTCAGTTCTCCAATGCATAACCTTCCAATCACTTCTCTTTTTGAAAAAGTTTTTAGGCATAAGAGGCAAGTATTTTTTTGTATTTTGCATTCTTTAATTTTTTTGTTTGTTTCATCCACAAGTAAAGAAAAAAACAAAAGGGAAATCAAAATCTACTTAGTGAAGAAAGCAAACAAGCACACACGAGAATACCAACTCCACGCCATTGCTCCCCGGGAACGGCATCAGAAAAGAGCTTGATAATCCCCAAGTATGGAGTGTCAAACCCACAAGGAGCTAAAGGTAAGATCAATATTCTCTCAAGTCCTAGCTGCCACTGATACGACTCTACGTACACCGAACGTTTGCTTCCATCTAGAAATGAGAAATAAAACTACGTGTGGGTATGAAGAGGATATCTTTACATGATATCGGAGAACTAAAATATAAAAATAGGTGCTGTTAACATAAAGTTAGAGTATATTACAATATATTATAAATAGGGAGTGTGGAATAATGATGGATCGGTGTACGGAATTATCCTAGACAATTGTTAACAAGATTGGTAATCCTTATTGCAATTTTATATGAGGGAGAGGCATGAGCTAACATACTTTCTCTACTTGGATCAGATGCACTTATGATTGGAACTCTAGCAAGCACCCACAACTACTAAAGATCATTTAGATAAAACCCAACCATAGCATTAAAGTGTCAAGTTCGCTTTATCCCATACGCAACAACCCCCTTACCCGGGTTTAAGCTTCTGTCACTCTAGCAACCCACTATAAGCGAAGCATGAACGTATTGCAACACACTACAACGGGAATCCCTCACGTGTGCACGGCACGGAGGGCACCATAAGATAGCACCAAAATAAAACATACAACTCAAACCAATCTAGATCATCAATCAACCCAAAATAGAAAGGAAATCTACTCAAGACATCATGGTATGGCAACACGTCATTGGATCATAATATGTGGCATAAAGCACCATGTTCAAGTAGGGGATTACAGCGGGGTGCGGGAGAGTGGACTGCTTAAAAGAGATGAGGAAGGTGATGAAAAAGGTGATGTTGATGAAGACGATCACCGCGACGATGGTTCCCTCGACGGCACTCCAGCGCCACCGAGAGAGAGGGGGAGAGAGTCTCCCCCTTGTGCTTCCTCATCCATGGCCTCCCCTAGATGGAGAGAGGTTCTCCCTCTGGTCCTTGGCCTCCAGGGTGATGATGGCCCCCTCCGGGTTCCTCCTCCATGACCTCCGGTGATGATGGCCCCTCCGGTAGGGTGCCAGAGAGGGCCTAGATTGATTTTTCGTGGCTATAGAGGCTTGTGGTGGCGGAACTTCCGATCTAGGGTTCTTTTCAAAGGTTTGGGTATTTATAAGAATTTCTGGCGTCGGTCTCACGTCAACGGGGTGCCGGAAGGGCCCACAAGCCCGGAGCACCCTCCATAGGGGGTAGGGCGCGCCTAGAGGGCTTGTGGACTCCTCATCCAGTTCCTGGCTTAGTTCTTGTGCTTCAGGGGTCTCTTTTGGTCCATAAAAAATCGCCGTAAATTTTCAGCCCATTCTGAGAACTTCTATTTCTGCACAAAAAACGACACCACAGTAGTTCTACTGCAAACAACGTCAGTCGGGGTTAGTTCTAATCAAATCATACCAAAACCATATAAAATTGTTGTAAACATGGCATGGATACTTCATAAATTATAGATACGTTGGAGACATATCAGGGGCTGCCGCCTCTCACGCGTCCTGATGGACGGAGGCAGCGGCCTCAACATAATCTTCACCGACACCCTAGAAAAGATGAAGATCTCTTTGTCAGGACAATGGAGGTCAGACTTGGGCTTCCATGGGGTGGTAGCGGGCCGCCCGGTCCATCCCTTAGGGCGGATCGAACTCGAGGTCGTCTTCGGAGATGAGTCAAATTACCGAAGGGAAATCATCCAGTTCAAGGTCACCCTCTTCCAAAGCGGCTACCACACGATCTTCGGCAGACCTACGTACATAAAGTGCATGGTAGTTCCGTCCTATGACTACCTACAACTGAAGATGCCTGTCCTGAATGGCACGATCACCGTACGGGGAAGCATGGAGAAAGCCTACAAGGTTGAACTGGCAAACGTGGAGCTCACCGAGTTTGCCTTGGCATTTGCCAAGATCGCTAAAATAAGAAAGCAGATAGGGACATCAGAGGCCGGGCTACCCCAGAAACCAAGGCCTAGCCTGTTTTTCAGCGGGCCAGACCAAAACATTCCAGGTTCACCCAGAAGATCCCGACCAAACATTTACTATAGGAGAAGACCTCTCGGAGAGCCATTAGGCAGAGCTCCTCGTGTTTCTTTGAGAAAACTAGAACATATTCGCTTGGAAGCCCGACGACATGCCAAGAGTGCTTGCGGAGAAGGCCAAACACTGCTTGAATATCCGCAAGGATGCGAGGCCAGTAAAACATGCCCTACGATGCATCATCAGGGAAAAACTAATGGTAATAGGAGAAGAGATAGCACGCCTACTGGCGGCTAAGTTCATAAGAGAGGTCACACACCCGGAATGGCCGACAAACCTAGTGATGGTACTGAAGAATAAGAACACGTGGCGCACGTGCATGGACTACACCGACCTCAACAAAGCAGGCCCCAAAGACCCATTCCCGCTACCTAGGATCGATCAAATAATCAACTCCATGGCGGGGTGCGAACGCCTATGCTTTCAGGATGCGTACTCAGGATACCACTAGATATGCATGAAAGAGTCTGACTAGGAGACGACCTCCTTCATCATGCCATATGGACCCTACTACTACATCACAATGCTGTTCAGCCTTAAAAACATGGGGGCTACGTACCAGTGGACGATGTAGAAGTGTTTCAATAAACATATCAGAGTAAATGCGGAGGTCTACATCGACGACATCATAGTAAAATCAAAGCAAGAGTCAATCCTCCTTGCCGACCTCAAGCAAACCTTTGACAACCTTCGCAATTTCAGCATGAAGTTAAACCCTAACAAATGCGTCTTCAGGGTCCCTGCTGGGCCGTTGCTGGGATTCATTGTGTCCTAGCGAGGAACAAAGGCGAATTCGAAAAAGATACAACCATAATTGACCTCGAGCCCCCGAAGACAATATGTGAAATACAGAAGCTCGTGGATGAGTGGAGGCCTTGAGCAGGTTCATCTCATGGCTAGGTGAGAAGGCCTTGCCCCTATATCGCCTTCTTGAAAAAGGCAATAAATTCTACTTGAGCGATGAAGCCAATTAATTATTCCTCGACCTCAAGAAACTACTACAATCAAACCCGCTCCAAGTCTCCCTAGCCCAATCAGATCCCATGTTGTTGTACATCACAACAACCACTCAAGTGGTCAGCGTGTTCATCACCGTAGAACGAGAGCAGGCCGGAAAAGTGCATCATGTGCAATACCTAGTGTACCATGTCAACGAGGTACTGACACCTTGCAAGACAAGGTACCCACATTCTACAAGATAACATATGGAGTATTCATGACCGCAAGGAAGCTATGACACTACTTTCAAGCCAACCCAATAAACGTGGTCAGCCATGCACCGCTCTTCGATATCATCAACAACAAGGACGCCACGGGCCACGTGGCAAAATGGGAAATCAAACTCTTGCCATTCAAGCTTTCCTACAATCCACGTACGACAATCAAATCTTAAGCCACCGCCGACTTCCTCATGGAATGGACAGTGGCCCAACAGATCCCCAAGAACATTGAATTCGAGTATTGGACCATGTACTTTGACTGGTCGATGACCGTGCAAGGCTAGGGGCTGGAGTAGTACTCGTCTGCCCCAGACGCAACAAAATGAATTACGTTCTCCAACTCCACTTTCGGGACTCTAATAATGTGGTAGAATATGAAGCTCTCCTACACGGGATCCGGATTGTGTCCTCCATGGGCATTCAACATCTGATATGCCGCGGGGCTCCGACCTCGTGGTCCAACAGGTCATGAAAAACTTCGACACCGAGGACCCCAAGATGGCAACATATTACACCATCGTCCGGGCACTGGAAGGAAAGTTTGATGGACTCAAACTACACCATGTCAAAAGAAGTGACAACATCGCAGTGGATAACCTCGCACAGGTTGGGTCATCCAGAGAGCCCGTGCCGGACGAGACCTTCCTGGAGATACTGCACAGGCCATCCATAAAGATGCATGGCCTCGACATAGCCACGACATACCCCAGCACCTCAGAAAACACAACCTCGAAGGTTATCCATCCACCCTCGAACACATCAGAAGAGGCCGTAATGCTGATCTACACCCAAGACTGGATACAACCACTGCACGCCGACATGACCAAAGGCAAGCTCCCCTAGGACAAAATGGAGGCCCGATGCATCGTCTGTCGCTCCAAGGCCTATACAATAATCTATGGCGACCTATACAAATACAACCAAGTGGGCATTTTCCAGTGCTGTGTCTCAGAAGAAGATGGAAAGGAGCTCCTCAAAGAAATACACGCGGGGGCTTGTGCCCATCACACAGCCCCTAGAATAGCCACAACAAAGGCCTTCCGCCAGGGCTTCTTCTGGCCTCATGGAATGCGTGACGCTGAGGAAATCGTGCGAAGCTGCGAGGGCTCCCAACGCTTTGCCAACAAAACACATGATAGAGGCGAAGGTGTCCCGATGTTTCGATGAGACGTCGCGCCTTAGCAATCGCTAAACCAACTTCCGAGGGGTTATTGACCACGCCGGAGCACGATCAGCCTGACCACGAGGGTCTGTTTCCTGCGAGCAAACGAAGAACAAGCAAGAAACTGAGATTGCAATCTGGATATTGCGAATATAAGATGAAAGCTTTATTGATCAAGGTGGGGTTCCGTGACGTCTTTGTTTGGTCGTTGGACACAAACGAAGTACGCGAAGTTGCAGCTATGGCGAACTTTTAATCTAAACAAAACCCTAAGTCTAAACGACGCCCTAAGGGCTGTATATATGGAGGAAGAGGGGGGAATTTCGTGGCCCTTGGAGGAGGGGTCCGAAACCAACCCTAACTCTTGTTTCCCCACACATACATACTCTAAAAACAGCCTATACTTAAGTATTTCGAAAATATATGGGCCTGGCCCAATAATAAGGTGACGCATCACCTAAAATAGCCTCTGGACGAAATTTATGATGTGGCATCTTGTATATTTCATCCAAGGCTTCATGCACTCCTTATGGTGGCTTCAAAGTCTTGAAATCGTCACTTGTAACTCCGTTCTTGATTCCCTTGCGCATGCATCATCTCCATGCTTGATCTTGCTCCAAGGTTCATCTTTCTTGTCCAAGCTAGGCCCTTCATTTGTAAGCAAAACAAATGTATCCAATTTAGGCAGCATCATATTCTCATGAACATTAGAATCGTTTCCAAGAAACGAAAGTACCTGATAATTCAATTGGCGTGCACGAGCTCTAGTAATTGGTCCAGTATGTATAGCAGCAGGGGCTGTGGGTGTAACAATGGTATTCATGTCCTCATCATCCTCCCCTTCTTGAAATGAAGTCGTCCTCGACGAAAGTTCATCGTCCTCACCTAAATAAGGCTTCAAATCTGCAATGTTAAAAGTGGGACTAACCCCAAAATCTATAGATAGCTCAAGTTTATATGCATTATCATTTATTTTCTCTTACAGCTTAAAAGGACCATCAGCACGTGGCATTAGCTTTGATTTGTGCAAATTAGGAAATCTATCCTTACGCAAATGTAACCAAACAAGATCTCCAGGTGCAAACACAACATGTTTTCTACCCTTATCTCTAGTAAGTTTATATTTAGCATTCATACGCTCAATGTTTTCCTTAGTTAACTCATGCATTTTTAAAATCAATTCAGCATGTTCTTTAGCATCAAAATTAACCTTCTCCGAAGATGGAAGAGGCAACAAATCAATAGGTTCACGAGGTAGGAAACCATACACAATTTCAAAAGGGCACATCTTAGTAGTAGAATGCAATGAACGATTATAAGCAAATACAATATGAGGAAAGCATTCTTCCCACATTTTCTTGTTATTCTTCAAAACATCCCTAAGCATAGTAGACAATGTTCTATTGACTACTTCAGTTTGTCCATCAGTTTGGGGGTGACAAGTAGTACTAAAAAGCAGCTTAGTCCCCAACTTAGCCCATAAACATCTCCAAAAGTGGCTAAGAAATTTAGTATCACGATCTGAAACAATAGTATTTGGCACACCATGCAAGCGAATAATTTCACGAAAGAACAAATCAGCAACATTAACAGCATCATCGCTTTTATGACATGGTATAAAGTGTACCATTTTCGAGAACCTATCCACGACAACAAATATGCTATCCCTCCCCTTCTTTGTTCGAGGTAAACCTAAAACAAAGTCCATATATATATATCCTCCCAAGGAACACTAGGTACAGGAAAAGGCATATATAAACCATGAGGATTGAGTCGTGACTTAGCTTTTTGACATGTAGTGCAGCGAGCAACAAAACGCTCAACATCCCGTCTCATCTTTGGCCAAAAGAAATGTGTATCAAGTATATCCTCCGTCTTCTTGACGCCAAAGTGTCCCATTAATCCTCCTCCATGCGCCTCCTGCAACAACAAAAGACGAACGGAGCTAGCTAGAATGCATAGCTTGTTAGCACGAAACACAAATCCATCGTTAAGAACGAACTTGTTCCAAGTTCTCCCTTCCTTACAATTCTGCAATACATCTTTAAATTCAGCATCATGCACATATTGATCTTTGATGGTATCCAAACCAAATATTTTAAAGTCAAGTTGTGAAAGCATAGTATAACGACGAGACAATGCATCAGCAATAACATTTTCTTTACCCTTCTTGTGTTTAATGACATAAGGGAAAGTCTCAATGAATTCAACCCATTTAGCATGTCTACGGTTCAGTTTTGCTTGACTTTTAATGTGTTTCAAAGATTCATGATCAGAATGTATAACAAATTCCTTGGGCCATAAATAATGTTGCCATGTTTCTAAGGTCCGAACAAGAGCATATAATTCTTTGTCATAAGTAGAATAGTTCAGACTAGGCCCACTCGATTTTTCAGAAAAGCATGCAACAGGTTTGCCATCTTGTAATAACACACCTCCTAATCCAATTCCACTAGCATCACATTCAAGCTCAAAAGTCTTATTAAAATCAGGAAGTTGGAGTAAAGGAGCATGTGTCAACTTATCTTTGGTTTCTTCCTGTGCGGTACCCCACACAAAAGGCACACCCTTCTTTGTAAGCTCATTGAGAGGTGCAACAATGGTGCTGAAATCTCTCACAAAACGCTTATAGAAACCAGCGAGGCCAAGGAAACTCCTCACTTGTGTGACCGTTTTGGGCTGTGGCCAACTCTCAATAGCTTCAATCTTGGCTTTATCAACTTCAATTCCCCGTGGAGTAACAACATAGCCAAGAAATGATACTCGATCGGTGCAAAAGGTGCACTTTCCAAGGTTACCAAACAAACATGCATCATGTAGAGCAATAAAAACAGCACGTAAATGTTCCAAATGTTCCTCCAAAGATTTGCTATAAATCAATATGTCATCAAAGTAAACTACCACAAATCGTCCGATGAAAGCACGTAAAACTTCGTTCATTAACCTCATGAAAGTACTAGGTGCATTAGTTAACCCAAAAGGCATGACTAACCACTCATATAATCCAAACTTTGTTTTAAATGCTGTTTTCCATTCATCTCCCAATTTCATACGAATTTGATGGTATCCACTACGCAAATCAACTTTGGAGAATATTGTAGAGCCACTCAATTCATCAAGCATATCATCTAGCCTAGGAATAGGATGACGATAACGAATAGTTATATTATTAATGCCTCTACAATCAACGCGCATACATGACGTACCATCCTTTTTCAGCACTAAAATGATAGGAACAACACAAGGACTAAGGGATTCGCATATATAACCTTTGTCGAGCAGTTCTTGTACTTGACGCATAATCTCCTTCGTCTCCTCTGGATTGGTACGGTATGGTGCACGGTTGGGTAATGATGCACGGGAATTAAGTCAATTTGATGCTCAATCCCTCGAATAGGTGGTAATCCCGGTGGCACATCTTGTGGAAAGACGTCAGCGAACTCCTGCAAAATGTTAGTGACAGCAGGAGGCAAAGAGGAAGGCACGTCCTCGAATGAAAATAATGCCTCTTTGCACACAAAAGCATAGCAAACAGATTTGCTAAAATCTAAATCATCAATATCAGATTTGGTGGCAATTAAACATGCACTTTTCAATTTAATTTCAGAAGCAACACTAGATGGTTTATTATTAGGCTACATTTCTTGCTCAAATTCTTTTGCCACAATCTGATTTTCACTTTTATTTTTCTCCCGTTTTGCTTTACTAGCTCTATTAATATCATCTTTCAAAATGGAATCAGGAGTCATAGGAAGCAAAGTAATATTTTTATCCTTATGAACAAGAGTATACTGATTGTTTCTACCATGGTGTACAGAATTTTTATCAAATTACCATGGTCTACCAAGTAATAAGGAACATGCTTGCATAGGTACCACATCACAATCAACATAATCAGCATATGTAGAGATACTAAAATGCACACGAACAGTATGTGTTACCTTAACCATGCCGCTGTTGTTGAACCATTGGATGTAGTAAGGATGTGGATGTGGTCTTTTGGTGAGAGATAGCTTCTCCACCATCTCCATGCTAGCCAAGTTATTGCAGCTCCCTCCATCTATGATGACGTGAACAGAACGTTCCTTCACAACTCTCTTTGTATGGAACAAATTATGCCTCTGATTTTGCTCAGCTTGTGTAACCTGCACACTCAAAACACGTTGAGCAACTAAACATTCATACCTGTCAGCATCTTCAGCAGCCATGTATTGCGTCTCATGATCAGAATGCTCACCTCCGTGTTCTTCATGTGTAATAAGAGCCAAAGTCTCCTCATCATAGTCACTAGCGGACTCATACCCACCATCCTCAGTAAAAATCATCACATGCTGAGATTGGCATTCTCTCGCAAAATGTCCTCTTCCCTTACAACGACGACAAATAATATCACTTGTGTGCCCTGTTGATGCCATGGAAGAAGAAGAGCTCTGCGCAGGTCCGGTAGGTGTGCTCTTTGCAGATAGTGGTGGTTGTGCCTGCTTTCTTGTATCACGGCTGGAGGTGGCACCTGATGGAGGTGCTGGTGGAGTGGAAGTAGAGGATGCACGTGGTGTCCATGATGAAGATCGACCTGCAGAAAAGTTAGTTCGCGCCAATGCCCTGTCGATGCTGCATTTTACATTCAGCTTTACAAGCAAGATGGAATAAACGAGTGATATTAGTATACTCCTTATACTCTAGAATGGTCTAAATCTCTCTATTTAATCCACCCATAAAACGTGCAAGCATAGCTTCATTCTCCTCAACAATACCACATCTAATCATGCCAGTTTGTAATTCCTGATAATATTCTTCTACATAATTTTTTCCTTGTCTTAAACGCTGCAATTTTTGAAGTAATTCACGTTGATAATATGGTGGAACCCAACGAGTACGCATAGCAGTTTTCAAAGCAACCCAAGTAGCTGGAATAGGATATAATCTACAATGTTCAGACCACCAAACACATGCAAAGCTAGTGAAAGCACAAACAGCAGCAGGAACACGTCTCTCCTCAGGATATTGTAAACATGTAAATCGTTGTTCAGTTTCTAACTCCCAAGTAAGATATATATCAGGAACATATCTACCCTCAAATGCGGAAATATTCAATTTTAGTTTAGGAAGATGGTCATGTACCTCAGGTGGTGGTGCAGCCCTACCGTTGTGATGATATGCATGAGGACGACCTGGCGGTGGTGGTGCTAGTGGTTGCACGTAGTTCTTATTTTGGTCAAACTCATCCTCGTAATGGTCCTCCACCTCTGCAGTAGCAGCAGGAGCGACAGAAGCACCAACAGTAGGTACAACAGCACCAGAAGTTTGACCAGGCTCAATGGGAACACGTTGTGCTCGTGCCACTTGATTTGGAAGACGATGATCTTGTTGTTGTAGAGGTGCGACAGGTGCATCGGGCGATGGAAGACGCGCGAGCAATTCATTAAACTTGTGATCGAGCTTTGTTTCGAACGCCTTCTCAATGCCATATATCTTCTCCATGGCCTCTTCAAATCTATTTAGCACATCTCCACCTGTCCACTCATCATTTGCTGAAACTTATCATGTAACTCTTTGTTTGTCATGTTCTCCCAGTCAGTCTCATCGGCTTGTGATCCTGCCATGGTTAGCAGCAATAGAAACACACAAGAATATGATCCTACATACTACTAGTAAGTGGTGGACAATCACAAATCCTTCAAGCAAATCTCAAATTCTCACCAGTTCTTACCCAGCAGCAGGCGGTGATCGGCAACCGTCGTAGTCAAAACTCTCAAAGCTTGGATACAGCGATTACCAGGGAGAGTCAAATGCACGACGTAGATGTATGTGGAGCTAGGAAGGCTTATAATATGGTAGCAAAAAGGGTCCGCAATAATCAATTCAGAGATGGAAAGTTGAATAAACGCTCAACGACGGTACTGTGCTAGTCCTAGGCTAGACCGTGCTAGAGACGCGAGCCTAGAACACTAACAAAATCACGGCGCTGCACGTAAACAAGGGAGGAGCACGCTCTGAATTTTTTTCTTTTTTTTCACTTTTTTTCCTCTTTTTTTTGCTCCGCAACAATTTTTTTTTTCGAAAAAGTCTACAAATGGTCTAAAAACTGCCTAGCCAGAATTTTTTTTGAGTTTGGAACTATTTTTCTTCTGCGGGTAGCACGGAGTCTCAGGAGTCCTATTCTGTCACGACTTGAAGTATCGCGTGATCCGGAAATCGAAAACAATGCAACAATTACTGGACTCGGACTAGGACCGGTGGCGGAGATGAATCTGGTAGAATCTCGGACTGGTGGCGGCGATGAATCTGGTGAAAATCGGACTGGTGGCGGATATATGTTGCAGGTGGACTCAGATTGGCGTGATGGCGGCGGATATGTGGTGGCGTATATGGACTCGGATTAGTGGTGAATATGTGGTGGTGAATATGGCAGCAACGATGAAGTTGGTGTGGTGGTGGTATATGGCAGCAGCGATGATGATGATGATGTAGTGGTGATATATGGCAGCGGCGACGTGACAACCTATGAACAGAACTCAAAACTCTAAAGGACTAGACGCTAAGACCAGCAACTTGACACGACGATGCAACCGCAAATTCAACAAAGCAAATATAGAAAATATTATGCAAAGGCTCAGATTGGTTTGGATAGGATGAACTAACCCTAAATTTTTTTGGCTTTTTCGTGGACTATAGGTACGAAGAACAGACTCGATCTAAACTACGAAAAACTGTAAAATCTCACCAAGCAACCTGGAAATCTGATACCACATGATAGAGGCGAAGGTGTCCCGATGTTTCGATGAGATGGTGGCTATCATTTTTGTGGGAGTCGACCTTGACAATCCGACTACGTACGTGCGAGACGTCGTGCCTTAGCAATCGCTAAACCTACTTCTGACGGGTTATTGACCACGCGCGGAGCACGATCAACCTGACCACGAGGGTCTGTTTCCTGCGAGCAAACGAAGAACAAGCAAGAAACTGAGATTGCAATCTGGATATTGCGAATATAAGATGAAAGCTTTATTGATCTAGGTGGGGTTCTGTGACGTCTTGGTCTGGTCGTTGGACACAAACGAAGTACGCGAAGTTGCAGCTATGGCGAACTTTTAATCTAAATAAAACCCAAAGTCTAAACGATGCCCTAAGGGCTGTATATATGGAGGAAGATGGGGGGGGGGGGATTTCGTGGCCCTTGGAGGAGGGGTCCGAAACCAACCCTAACTCTTGTTTCCCCACACATACGGACTCTAAAAACAGCCTATACTTAAGTATTTCGAAAATACATGGGCCTGGCCCAATAATAAGGTGACACAACACCTAAAATAGCCTCTGGACAAAATTTATGAAGTGGCATCTTGTATATTTCGTCCAAGGCTTCATGCACTCCTTATGGTGACTTCAAAGTCTTGAAATCTTCACTTGTAACTCCGTTCTTGATTCCCTTGCGCATGCCATCATCTCCATGCTTGATCTTGCTCCAAGGTTCATCTTTCTTGTCCAAGCTAGGCCCTTCATTTGTAAGCAAAACAAATGTATCCAATTTAGGCAGCATCATATTCTCATGAACATTAGAATCGTTACCAAGAAACGAAAGTACCTGATAATTCAATTGGCGTGCGTGAGCTCTAGTAATTGGTCCAGTATGTATAGCAGCAGGGGCTGTGGGTGTAACAATGGTATTGATGCCCTCATCAACACACATGCTGGCCTCAACTCTGAAGACGATCCCACTAACATGGCCATTTGCGGTGTGGGGGTTGGACATTGTCAGCAAGCTCACACCTTTGCCAGGAGGCTACAAATTCTTGTTGGTGGACATCGACAAGTTTACCAAGTGGATTGAGGCTAAACCGGTGACAAACGCGGAGGCCAGCATGGCAGTAAAATTCATCTCTCGCCTCATACACTGCTTCTACATCCCGCACAACATCATCACTGATAATGGGTCCAACTTCACCGCTTTGGTGTTCAAAGATTTTAGTGACCAACGGCGGATCCACATAGACTATGTGTGGGTGGCATACCCTTAGTCCAACAGATAGGTCGAAGAAGCTAACGAGCTGATTATGCAAGGCCTGAAGCCATGGATCATCACACCACTCGTTTGGGCAAATGGTAACTGGGTGGAAGAGCTCCCCTTCGTCCTTTGGAGCTTGCGCACAACCCCAAACAAGTCCATCGGCTATACGCCCTTCTTCATGGTCTACGGGGCGGAGGTGCTTGTCACAGCCCCAGATTTGGCCTTGCTTGTGGACTAGTCTTGGTTGTCGCCTCATGTTTAAATTCTGCTTAAGCTTGAAATGGGGATTGATCAAACCCTAGCACCAGAAAGAATCCAAATAGGTTCAAATAAAATATTTTTCAAAGAACCCAAAATGACCTTTGAAAATGTTCACGATTTCTGACAAGGTGAAAAACTCTGCCAAAAATGATGAGCATATTTCCTGGCCATTTATGGATTTTTGAATTAACCCATATTGTATTTGAATTGGGGCTTCGAAATGCTATATATAGTTTAAACAGCTCCAATAATTCTGAAACTTTTGCTCGGGCTCTGGAATTATTCAGTTAACATCCAGAAATATTTTCAGAATTTACTAAAATGGTTTAGTATTTTTACTAAATCAAAACAGAAGAGAAAAAACTAGAAAACAATGAATAAAAGAGAAAACTGAAAAGAGAGAGTAGGAGCTTACCTGGCAGCCCACTAGAGAGGCCCAACCCACCAGGCCCCTCTGCCAGTCATCCTCCACCTCCTGCCAGTGGGCAGGAGGGCGCGTGCTCGCCGCGCGCTGGCACACGCGCGATCACCTCCTGCTTCTGCCGACGCATGAGAGGCTTCTGAAGCCGCCACACACCCATCCCCGACCCCCTCGCCCGTCGCTCATCCTCGTCCCCTCCTCTAGCCCCCTCTCTCTTGCAGCTAAGCGCCACCCGAGCGTAGCCGTCGCCGCCACTTGCTGCCCGCGCGCCCACCGCCGTCGTTCTGCCTCGCTGTCATGTCCAGAACCTCCGCCATCCTCCGCCACATCTCCACGTCGAGTCCCACGAGCTCGGACGGCCTGCGAAGTCGCCATCATCCCCGTCTTCAACCTCGGCACCCGCTGGACACCGCTCGTCTATTCGCGCACGAGAGCTCGTCCCCGTGCCCGCTAAACGGCTCTCCGACCTCCCTGTGAGCTCCCGCGTTGAACCCCTCTTCTCCCTCTATCATTCTTGCTCGCTAGTCTCGCTCCCAACCATGGCCGTGAGCTCATCGCCAGCGTCCATGTTGTCGCCGTCGTTGTGGAGGACAAACCTCGCGTCCGAGCCCGCGTACATGCTCCCCGCGTTGCTACGAACCTAAAACGCACCCCAGCTAGCTCCCTTTCATCCTGCATCACCATGCCCGTGCAAGCCCGACCAGCCGCTGCCGCAAACCTCGTCGCCGGTGCTGCTCCCGGCCACCCCAGCCTCCGCCACCACCACCGTTGGATGCGCCACTTTACCCTCTTCCTGTAGCTGCTCCCTGCGCGCCAAAAGAGCCCTTGTAGGTGGATCCCGACGCGCTCCGCTCCGTCCAGCCACGCCGGCAGCTAAACGCCGACAGGTTGACCGCTTTGACCCCTCTCTCTCACTAACATGCGGGCCCCGCCCGGCTAACTAAGTTAGTTAGGGCTAATCCTATTTAGGTTAGTTAGGTTAGCCACTGACAAGTGGGCCCTGGCCCCTATTAATTAGCTAAGTGTTAAATTAACTTAATTTTAAACCCACAACCACTGACCTGTGGGTCCAAGGACTAATTAGCCTAGATTAACTTTTAGTTAGTGTTAATTAACCCTGTTAGTTGACTAAGTCACTGACCAATGGACCCCACCGGTCAGGTTTGACCTGGACCGGGTTTGTTGACCTGCTAAGGTCAGCATGACATAGTGCTGACGCAGTAAATATTTTCTGGGATTTAAAATAAATCAGAAATGATTTATTTAATTCAAAAAATATCCAAAACTTCTAAAAATCATATAAAATCAACCGTAACTCCAAATGAAACAAATTATATATGAAAATTTATCAGAAAAATCTGAGGAATCTGTTTATGCCATGATCATGCATGTTTGAACAAGTTAACCTCACTAAATAGGACAAATGATGATTAGGGCAATTTATGAAATAACATTTGGAGTTGGAATCAAATCTTGTTTGGAGTTCCACTTCAATTAACTTGGCTAGATATTGCATTAGGTGAATTCAGTGCCTTAACATGACATGTCATTCATGTGAATGTGCATTACATTGATTGTGTTCCTTCTTTGTTAGTCGGTGGTTCTTCCCCCTCAATAAACGTATGTTTCGACGATGAGTTCGATGACACTGATGAAGAGCTATACTATCTTCATAAGTGCCAGGCAAGCAAAACCCCCTTGTTCATTCCGATACAATCCCACTCTCTTGCTCCTGCTCTCTTTTACTGCATTAGGACAACAATGATTCAACTGTTACATGCTGCGGTAGTTGAACCCTTTTCCTCTGCATGACCTGTCATTGCCACAGTAAATAGATGAAACCCAGTAGCATGATTAGGAGTTGTTTGAGCCCTGATGTGCCTAATCAGTCATGCTTGTTTGTCATGCCTGCTATTGCTTAGAGTTGTGTCAGGTCTGATTCATCGGGGATGAATTGGAAAGTTGTGAACATGTCCTACTGTTGAGAGCTAAGTGTATGGACACGATTCGGTAAAGGTAGCGGTGAGAGGCCATGTAGGAGTACATGGTGGGTTGTCTCATTAAAACCGTCCTCAGGAACCAAGTTCTGTGTTTGTGATCCATGAACAGTTACTACCACACATTGGGCTCCGGGCACTCCAAGCTCTCTCGACTTATTAATCAACCTGATCTCTATCCAGGAGTTGCAACTAGTTTGTGGTGTTTGCAGCTAGTGTTAGTAGTCTACCAAGTGGCACGCGGTATAGGTGGTCTTGGGACAGACTAGGCACCGTGGCCGGGTACCAAGTGTCGCCCGTTTGGTGGGCTTGGAACCTTGTACACATCGTTTGGGGCTGTGAGCGACACCCCGGCCGGATCTCCTTGTGGATGGAACCCGAATAGGCGATAAACCTGGACTAGAGACTTGGGTGGTTAGTTAGGTGGTGGCCGACTCCCTCTCCAGGCTTCCGCTTGAAGGTTGTCGAGATACACGACATGTACATGGTGGTAAGAGGCGAGAGCGTGTGTGAAGAAGTACACCCCTGCAGGGTAAACATCATCTATTCGAATAGCCATGTCCGCGGTAAAGGACTTCTGGGTTGCCTGTACAGTTCATAGATAACTTGAAGTGGATACTCTAAAACTCGCAAGATAAGCGTGAGTGCTATGGATGGCCTTCTCATAGGGAGACGGGAGCGGATCCATAGTGGTGTGTTGTTATGGTGAATATGTGGACTCGCGTGCACCACCTCAAAAGAGTTACTTGCAGTCGTAGTTCAGGATAGCCCACCGAGTCAAAGCTGGCTTGCTGCAGTTAAACTCCACCACCCCCCTTTGTTGATACCGATGCATATGTAGCTAGTTCTGATGTAAGTCTTGCTGGGTACATTTGTACTCAAGTTTGCTTAATTTATGTTTTTGTAGAGAGACTTTAGTCTCGCTAGTAGTTCTGTGTGGACTTCGACGTTTAGCTTGTTACCTCAGCTACGATCTTGTGCCCTCGGCAGGGTCTTGTAGATAGTCAGACTTCCCAGCCTTTTTATTTTATAGTTGTCTGTACTCGGACAAGTTAAGCTTCCGCTTGTACTTGTTGCTTGTATGCTCTGTATGTTGGGTCATGAGACCCATGTTTGTAATACTTGGCTCCTCGGAGCCTAATGATAAATACTTTGGGTTGTAGAGTTTTGTTGTGATGCCATGTTGTATTTACACATATCGGGCATATTGTGTGTATGATTGAAATGCTTGGTATGTGTGGGATCCGACAACCTAGTTGTTTATCCTTGGTAGCCTCTCTTATGGGGAAATGTAGTCTAGTGCTTCCACTAAGCCATGGTAGTCTGCTACAGCTCAGTTTACCGGAGTCCTGCTAGCCCAGTTACTACTGCTCCGGAACACTTATACTGTCCGGCATGTGATCCACTTTGTTCATGTGTCTGTCCCTTCGGGGAAATGTCACGCAGTGTCTTCCGAAGTCTTGCTAGCCTGCTACAGCCCGAGTTCCTGGAGTCATGTTTGCCCAGTTGCTACAACCCGGCTTCACACGCTGATGACCAACACGTTCGATGCTGGTTCATGTATGCCTGTCCCCATAAGTTAGCACCACGTTGGGTTCACGACTAGTCATGTCGGCCCGGGTTCTCTGTCATATGGATACTAGCGACACTATCATATACGTGAGCCAAATGGCGCAAACGGTCCTGGGCCAGGTAAGGTGGCACCCGTGGGAATACCGTGCGTGAGGCCACAAAGTGATATGATGTGTTACATGCTAGATCGGTGTGACTTAGAATCGGGGTCCTGACAACTTTGATATCAGAGCCTGACTGCCTGTAGGATTACCAAGCCAAGCTGGTCGAAGTTGAGTCTAGAAATGCTTTAGTTATATAAGGGAATTGATTGTGGATGGAAACGTAAGGCTCTTTTTACTTCTTTACCTTATGGCCTTCTGATCCGAGTCATCCTATCTTTTCTACGGGGTTAAGGAATTAGGCTTTCTCTTCTTTCTATCAGGATCACATGTTACTAATCCGTTGACTTATAGGATTGTTGGTGTCAAGACCCAGTTCAGTTCCTACTACTTCTGTGTGTTGACAGTTGATCTCAGAACCTTGATATTGTGATGTTAAGTGGTTATGCCACCATTTTACAGGATGTCTCAAATCTTTTTGAGCATTTACAGCCGTTATGCTGTCCGAGTCATCCCAGGTTTCTAAATAGTCTGGTGCATTTGCAAATCCCTTCTTTCCGTTCCTGATGTCCCTTTGGCCAGTTCAACCACACTAATCGGTAAGTTGAGGTACTTTATTGCCTCGACATATATGTTGGAGCCATTATTATGACCCTAGGCATCTTAGAGAACCACCCATAATCTAGCCATGCTTTATATTCCCAGTGTGATGAGTCTGGCCACCATTCTTGAGAGCATCCCGTGATGCTACTTAGTAGTAGGTATTCTACTCCTGGATTTCTGAACCTGAGATTCACCCTACTTACTTCATGTTGATAGTGTTGCTAGTTCCTTTAGGATATTAGTAACCTTTGCGATAGTCCTCGAGGTCCGTGGTATTTCCTTCTTCCAAATATCATGAACTGCTTATGGCAGAAGTTCTCTGAACCAAAAGATCACAACAAAAGTGCTCTTGATGAGTTCTCCATTCTTATTGTGACTCTGCCAAATCTACCTTCTGCATGGTTTATCCGGAAGAAATATGTTGAACTTTGTTCGACATGCTAATCTATGCATCCACAACTCAGAAAATCATATGTTCCTTGAGTTGTCCCTCTTTAGTTGTTTTCTAACCTCCGTCTATCATTTGATAGTCAAGAGTATGCGTGCATTCTTTCATCGATGCCTATTATTCTTGTGGTCCGTCAAGCCATTCTATTCCGGAATGACTAGGAGAAACAAACTCCATTACCTCATCCATCTCTGGGATTGGGTCAAAGTAGTTGTATTCCACAGGTCAAAATGCCAATCCAGCTTTTGTTCTGTTCTACCTTGGAGTGCTACCCTCTTTTTGTCGGGAATATCACGAGAATTGCACGACCTCTTATGAATTCTTGACGCGGTGATACTTCTCGCCATCATTATTCATTCCTCGGTTCCGTGTTGTTGTAACCGGAATGCCGACAAGTGAACTGTGAGGTGTGAAATCAATACTCCTAGCAACCTCGTTGCGTGGTAGTTAATGGACAATACTCTCACTCTTAGTGTGCTGGTTATTGAATCATCATCCTAAGATTGATCGTGCTACCTAGTCCTTATTTCCGGTGCACTCTTCGATCAACGAGTTAGGATTGTGTCAATCCCTCACTCTTTTGATCATATCATCTTGCCCTAAAAAGCAAGATTGTTCTCGAGCTTAAGAACCTATCGGTGGTTCGTGATTCTCTGAATATCTTCTTGGAAGTATTACCAGGTTGTTCCTTGACCGCTATGTTGAGTTCGTGATCATGTTGGTTTTCCCTAAACCGGCCATTCTCCAAGAATCTGTGTTGGGTACCCCTGAGCTAGTTGGTCAAGCTAAACAACAACTTGGAGATTTGGAAGATAAAAGCTTTGCCTAACTTACTTCATTTCAAGGGGATATATCTCTCTCTCTGTGTGTGTGTGTGTGTGTTGAAGAAAGATGATATCTTCATTGATTGGTCCTCGTGATCAGTTGTTGGACCTATTGTCTTGTCCAAACTTTGATTTGAGTGTGGGCTATTCCCAAATCAAATCAGAACCAACGAAGTTCGTAATGTTGTCTTACTCATGGTTGTTTCCTCGAGCATACACCATTATATCTTTTGGGCCTGACCAATGCTATCACCTAGTTCACATAATTGTGGAATTCCATTTATATGGAAACCTGGATGAATTGTTGTTGGGCCCATCGACAACGTCTTCATCTCCTCCATGATTCATGTTGAACATTAAGCTAGTGTTGGAAACTTTTGAAAGCATTTCTCCATGCTAGCTCATGAAGCATATGTTTGGATGAAAGAAGTGACTTCCTCTAATTCATGTGCATTCGATGCAAGTTGACACCATGAATTTGGGAAAGTTTATTTTTGCCTCCTTTGGAATCATCCCAAGTTAGTCATGCACGTGCGAACTGCTCTATGGTTTGATAGGTTGGCTGCCTCCACTCCAGCCACTGATTAATTTGTTCGAGGAAAAGGAGTTGCTGTGCGAATACAAGTTCATGCACAAGATTCCAATATCCTCGATGATGGTTCTCCACCTAGACCTGGTAGTGTTTTGTTGTAAGACTACTATGTGGTCATGCTTGTCTTAGACAGCGTGTTCACAGGTATGTACCAGAACCAGTTCATGTTTTGGAGCTTGCTATCGTAGTTCATTTCCCGAGAATCTCGCAACTTCATCTCGTCGGTTTTTGTTGCAAACTTTCTTTTCCAGAAATGACGTCTAAAATATCCCGTTACCAACCAGATCTGAATCTCAGGCAGATATGATGGTTGGAACATTCCCAACATTTGCATTTTGTTCCCAGCTTGCACCTGTCTTTGTGCCATTTTACTATGGGATGCCTTCTTAGTAATTCTTATTCAGGATCATCTTCAAAAGTGGTCCTACCATGGGTCTGATCCATTTCCGATGATAAGCCAAAATCATCCATTGTGTTGTCTTCAACAAAGTAGTCCACGTCATCCATTCTAGTATGAGTATGCCATTTCTTCGAACTCTTTGAAACGATCAATTGTGATTTTCCTTAGGCTGGTATAGAGAGTTTCAATGATCTCTGTATCAAAAGTAATTATTTTTGCCACTTAGGGAAATAGTTCTGTCAGTCACCTTCCGTAAGGTGCCCCGTTGTGGTATTAAGGGCAATATATCTCCTCGCTACTCTGAAACTAGTGCACCATCCTATTTAAGCATGGGATTGTTGCCTACCAATTTTAACCTTTGTCATATGTTTCTCATCCATCATCTCTGATGTGTGTTTTGTGTCTCAGCTCAAGAGATGTTTCAACGTCTCATTTCGTGAGTTGATCTTGAGTGCTCGATCTTCGAGGAGATTGATTCCTGTAGAGCTTCTATCTGTCGTCATCGTGTTGGATGAAGATCTCGAAAGCAAAGACGTCACGATCAATATGAAGCAATGAATCAACATCTTCGAGAAGGGCGGTGGGATCGAGAAGATTGTGATAGTTTTGTGACCCCCTTCCCTCTTACCTCATGTCTTGAATCTCGAGACGAGATTCTTGTTTGGTGGGGGTGAGCTGTCACAGCCCCATCTTTGGCCTTGCTTGTGGACTAGTCTTGGTTGTCGTATCATGTTTAAATTCCGCTTAAGCTTGAAATGGGGATTGATCAAACCCTAGCACCAGAAAGAATCCAAATAGGTTCAAATAAAATCTTTTTCAAAGAACCCAAAATGACCTTTGAAAATGTTCGTGATTTCTGATAAGGTGAAAAACTCTGCCAAAAATGATGAGCATATTTCCTGGCCATTTATGGATTTTTGAATTAACCCATATTGTATTTGAATTCGGGCTTTGAAATGCTATATATAGTTTCAACAGCTCCAATAATTCTGAAACTTTTGCTGGGGCTCTGGAATTATTCAGTTAGCATCCAGAAATATTTTCAGAATTTACTAAAATGGTTTAGTATTTTTACTAAATCAAAGCAGAAGAGAAAAAAATATAGAAAACAATGAATAAAAGAGAAAACTGAAAAGAGAGAGTAGGAGCTTACCTGGCAGCCCACTAGAGAGGCCCAACCCACCAGGCCCCTCTGCCAGTAATCCTCCACCTCCTGCCAGTGGGCAGGAGGGCGCGTGCTCGCCGCGCGCTAGCACACGCGCGGCCACCTCCTGCTTCTGCCGATGCATGAGAGCTTCGGAAGCCGCCACACACCCATCCTCGACCCCCTTTCCCGTCGCTCGTCCTCGTCCCCTCCTCTAGCCCCCTCTCTCTTGCAGCTAAGCGCCACCCGAGCGTAGCCGTCGCCGCCGCTCGCCGCCCGCGCGCCCACCACCATTGTTCTACCTCGCCGTCATGTCCAGAACCTCCGCCATCCTCCGCCACATCTCCACGTTGAGTCCCACGAGCTCAGACGGCCTGTGAAGTCACCATCATCCCTGTCTTCAACCTCGGCACCCACCGGACGCGCTCATCGATTCGCGTGCGAGAGGTCGTCCCCGTGCCCGCTGAACCACTCTCCGACCTCCCTGTGAGCTCCTGCGTCGAACCCCTCTTCTCCCTCTCTCATTCCCGCTCTCTAGCCTCACTCCCAACCATGGCCGTGAGCTCATCGCCGGCGTCCATGTCGTCGCCGTCATTGCAGAGGACAAACCTCGCGTCCGAGCCTGCGTACATGCTCCCCGTGTTGCTACTAACCTAAAACGCACCCCAGCCAGCTCCCTTTCGTGCTGGAGCGCCGCGCCCGCGCGAGCCCGACCTGCTACCGCCGCAAACCTCATCGCCGGCGCTGCTCCCGGCCACCCCAGCCTCCACCACCACCACCGTAGGATGCGCCACTCCACCCTCTTCTCGTAGCTGCTCCCTGCGCGCCAAAAGAGCCCCTGTAGGTGGATCCCGACGCGCTCCACCGCGTCCGGCCACGCCGGCGGCTAAACGCCGGTAGGTTGACCGCTTTGACCGACGGGGTTTGACCCCTCTCTCTCACTAACATGCGGGCCCCGCCCGAGTAACTAACTTAGTTAGGGCTGATCCTATTTATGTTAGGTAGGTTAGCCGCTGACAAGTGGGCCGTGGCCCCTGTTAATTAGCTAAGTGTTAAATTAACTTAATTTTAAACCCATAGCCACTGACCTGTGGGTCCAGGGACTAATTAGCCTAGATTAACTTTTAGTTAGTGCTAATTAACCCTATTAGTTGACTGAGTCACTGACCAGTGGACCCCACTGGTCAGGTTTGACCTGGACCGGGTCTGTTGACCTGCTGAGGTCAGCATGACGTAGTGCTGACACAGTAAATATTTTATGGGATTTAAAATAAATCAGAAATGATTTATTTAATTTAGAAAATATCCAAAACTTCTAAAAATCATATAAAAACAACCGTAACTCCAAATGAAACAAATTATATATGAAAAATTATCTGAAAAATCTGAAGAATCTATTTATGCCATGATCATGCATGTTTGAACAAGTTAAACTCACTGAATAGGACGTATGTTCCTAATTTGTTAGTCGGTGGTTGTTCCCCCTCAGTAGACGTATGTTCGGACGATGAGTTCGATGACACCGATGAAGAGCTACACTATCTTCAGAAGTGCCAGGCAAGCAGAACCCCCTTGTTCATTCCGATACAATCCCACTCTCTCGCTCCCGCTCTCTTTACTGCATTAGGACAACAACGATTCAACTGTTACATGCTGCAGTAGGTGAACCCTTTTCCTCTGCATGACCTGTCATTGCCACAGTAAATAGATGAAACCCACTAGCATGAGTAGGAGTTGTTTGAGCCCTGAGGTGCCTACTCAGTCATGCTTGTTTGTCATGCCTGCTATTTCTTAGAGTTGTGTCAGGTCTGATTCATCGGGGATGAATTGGAAAGTTGTGAACATGTCCTACTATTGAAAGCTAAGTGTATGAACACGATTTGGTAAAGGTAGCGATGAGAGGCCATGTAGGAGTACATGGTGGGTTGTCTCATTGAAACCGTCCTCAGGAACCGAGTTCTGTGTTTGTGATCCATGAACAGTTACTACCACACATTGGGCTCCGGGCACTCCAAGCTCTCTCGACTTATTAATCAACCTGATCTTTGTCCAGGAGTTCCAACTAGTTTCTGGTGTTTGTAGGTATTGTTAGTAGTCTACCAAGTGGCACCCGGTACAGGTGGGCTTGGGACAGACTAGGCACTGTGGCCGGCTATACCAAGCGTCGCCCGTTTAGTGGGCTTGGAACCCTGTACACATTGTTTGGGGCCGTGAGCAACACCCCGGCCGGATCTCCTTATGGATGGAACCCGAATAGGCGATAAACCTGGACTAGAGACTTGTGTGGTTAGTTAGGTCGTGGCCGACTCCCTCGCCAGGATTCCGCTTGAAGGTTGCCAAGATACACGACGTGTACATGGTGGTAAGAGGCGAGAGCGTGTGTGAAGAAGTACACCCCTACAGGGTTAACATCATCTATTCGAATAGCCGTGTCCACGGTAAAGGACTTCTGGGTTGCCTGTACAGTTCATAGATAACTTGAAGTGGATACTCTAAAACTCGCAAGATAAACATGAGTGCTATGGATGGCCTTCTCGTAGGGAGACGAGAGCGGATCCATAGTGGTGTGTTGTTATGGTGAATATGTGGACTCGTGTGCTCCACCTCAAAAGAGTTACTTGCAGTCGTAGTTCAAGATAGCCACCGATTCAAAGTTGGCTTGCTGCAGTTAAACTCCACCACCCCCCTTTGTTGATACCGATGCATATGTAGCTAGTTCTGATGTAAGTCTTGCTGGGTACATTTGTACTCACGTTTGCTTAATTTATGTTTTTGTAGAGAGACTTCACTCTCGCTAGTAGTTCCGCATGGACTTTGATGTTTAGCTTGTTACCTCAGCTACGATCTTGTGCCCTGGGCAGGGTCCTGTAGATAGTCAGGCTTCTGAGCCTTTTTCTTTTATTGTTGTCTGTACTCAGACAAGTTAAGCTTCCACTTGTGCTTGTTCCTTGTATGCTCTGTATGTTGGGTCATGAGACCCATGTTTGTAATACTTGGCTCCTCGGAGCCTAATGATAAATACTTTGAGTTGTAGAGTTTTGTTGTGATGCCATGTTGTATTTACACATATCGGGCATATTGTGTGTATGATTGAAATGCTTGGTATGTGTGGGATCCGACAACCTAGTTGTTTATCCTTGGTAGCCTCTCTTATGGGGAAATGTAGTCTAGTGCTTCCACTGAGCCATGGTAGTCTGCTATAGCCCGGTTTACCGGAGTCCTGCTAGCCCAGTTACTACTGCTCCAGAACACTTAGACTGGCCGGCATGTGATCCACTTTGTTCATGTGTCTGTCCCTTCAGGGAAATGTCATGCGGTGTCTTCTAGAGTCTTGCTAGCCTGCTACAGCCCGGGTTCCCAGAGTCCCGTTAGCCCAGTTGCTACAACCCGGCTTCACACGCTGATGACCGACACGTTCGATGCTGGTTCATGTATGCCTGTCCCCGTAAGTTAGCGCCACTTTGGGTTCACGACTTGTCATGTCGGCCCGGGTTCTCTGTTATATGGATACTAGTGACACTATCATATACGTGAGCCAAAAGGCCCAAACGGTCCTGGGCCAGGTAAGGTGGCACCCGTGGGAATACCGTGCGTGAGGCCACAAAGTGATATGATGTGTTACATGCTAGATCAGTGTGACTTAGAATCGGGGTCCTGACAGTGCTCCTCCCATCAGATATTGATTACAACTCGCCGTGAGTTTGAGTGAACGGTGAGGAGGTCGCTCAAGAAAACATGAAAGATGACGTCCCCATAGAGGAAGAAGCATACCTGTTGGGGAACGTTGCAGAAAATTAAAATTTTTCCTACGGTTTCACCAAGATACATCTATGAGTTCATCTAAGCAACGAGTCAAGGGAGAGAGTTTGCATCTACATACCACTTGTAGATCGCGTGCGGAAGCTTGCAAGGTGATGATGTAGTCGTACTCGACGTGATCCAAATCACCGATGACCAGCGCCGAACGGACGGCACCTCCGCGTTCAACACACGTACGGGACGGGAGACGTCTCCTCCTTCTTGATCCAGCAAGGGGGAAGGAGAGGTTGATGAAGATCCAGCAGCATGACGGCGTGGTGGTGGATGCAGGGCGTCACGGCAGCAGGGCTTCGCCGAGACTACGAGGGAGAGACGTAACGGGGGGAGATGGAGGCGCCAGGGGCTAGTGTATCAAGTCCCTCCTCTCCCCCACTATATATAGGGGTGCGGGGGGGGGGCCCTAGTAGATGAGATCTACTAGGGGGGCGGCGGCCTAGGGGAGGTTTCCCTCCCCCCCAAGGCACCTAGGGGTGCCTTCCACCACTAGGACTCCTCCTAGGGGGAAACCCTAGGCGCATGGGCCTATAGGGGCTAGTGCCCTTGGCCCATGAAGGCCAAGGCGCACCCCCTACAGCCCATGTGCCCCCCCGGGACAGGTGGCCCCACCCAGTGGACCCCCGGGACCCTTCCGGTGGTCCCGGTACAATACCGATAACCCCGAAACTTGTCCCGATGCCCGAAATAGCACTTCCTATATATAATTCTTTACCTCCGGACCATTCCGGAACTCCTTGTGACGTCCGGGATCTCATCCGGGACTCCGAACAACATTCGGGTTTCTGCATATACATATCTTCATAACCCTAGCGTCACCGAACCTTAAGTGTGTAGACCCTACGGGTTCGGGAGACATGCAGACATGACCGAGACGCTCTCAGTCAATAACCATCAGCGGGATCTGGATACCCATGATGGCTCCCACATGCTCCTCGATGTTGTCATCGGATGAACCACGATGTCGAGGATTCGATCAAACCCTGTATGCAATTCCCTTTGTCAATCGGTACGTTACTTGCCCGAGACTCGATCGTTGGTATCCCAATACCTTGTTCAATCTCGTTACCGGCAAGTCACTGTACTCGTACCGTAATGCATGATCCCGTGTCCAACACCTTGGTCACATTGAGCTCATTATGATGATGCATTACCGAGTGGGCCCAGAGATACCTCTCCGTCATACGGAGTGACAAATCCCAGTCTCGATCCGTGTCAACCCAACAGCTACTTTCGGAGATACCTGTAATGCACCTTTATAGTCACCCAGTTACGTTGTGATGTTTGATACACCCAAGGCACTCTTACGGTATCCGGGAGTTACACGATCTCATGGTCGAAGGAAGAGATACTTGACATTTGCAAAGCTCTAGCAAAACGAACTACACGATCTTTTATGCTATGCTTAGGATTGGGTCTTGTCCATCACATCATTCTCCTAATGATGTGATCCCGTTATCAACGACATCCAATGTCCATAGTCAGGAAACCATGACTATCTGTTGATCACAACGAGCTGGTCAACTAGAGGCTCACCAGGGACATATTGTGGTCTAAGTATTCACACGTGTATTACGATTTCCGGATAATACAGTTATAGCATGAATAAAAGACATTTATCATGAACATTGAAATATAATAATACTTTTATTATTGCCTCTAGGGCATATTTCCAACAGTCTCCCACTTGCACTAGAGTCACCAATCTAGTTACATTGTGATGAATCGAACACCCATAGAGTTCTGGTGTTGATCATGTTTTGCACGCGAGAGAGGTTTAGTCAGCGGATCTGCGACATTCAGATCCGTGTGCACTTTGCAAATCTCTATGTCTCCATCTTGAACATTTTCACGGATGGAGTTGAAACGACGCTTGATGTGCCTGGTCTTCTTGTGAAACCTGGGCTCCTTGGCGAGGGCAATAGCTCCAGTGTTGTCACAGAAGAGTTTGATCGGCCCCGACGCATTGGGTATGACTCCTAGGTCGGTGATGAACTCCTTCACCCAAATCGCTTCATGCGCTGCCTCCGAGGCTGCCATGTACTCCGCTTCACACGTAGATCCCGCCACGACGCTCTGCTTGCAGCTGCACCAGCTTACTGCTCCACCATTCAACATATACACGTATCCGGTTTGTGACTTAGAGTCATCCAGATCTGAGTCGAAGCTAGCGTCGACGTAACCCTTTACGACGAGCTCTTCGTCTCTTCCATAAACGAGAAACATGTCCTTCGTCCTTTTCAGGTACTTCAGGATATTCTTGACCGCTGTCCAGTGTTCCTTGCCGGGATTACTTTGGTATCTTGCTACCAAACTTACGGCAAGGTTTACATCGGGTCTGGTACACAGCATGGCATACATTATAGATCCTATGGCTGAAGCATAGGGGATGACACTCATCTCTTCTTTATCTTTTGCCGTGGTCGGTGACTGAGCCGAGCTCAATCTCACACCTTGTAACATAGGCAAGAACCCCTTCTTGGACTGATCCATTTTGAACCTCTTCAAAATCTTATCAAGGTATGTGCTTTGTGAAAGACCTATGAGGCGTCTCGATCTATCTCTATAGATCTTGATGCCTAATATGTAAGCAGCTTCTCCAAGGTCCTTCATTGAAAAACACTTATTCAAGTAGGCCTTAATGCTGTCCAGAAATTCTATATTATTTCCCATCAGGAGTATGTCATCTACATATAATATGAGAAATGCTACAGAGCTCCCACTCACTTTCTTGTAAACGCAGGCTTCTCCATAAGTCTGCATAAACCCAAACGCTTTGATCATCTCATCAAAGCGAATGTTCCAACTCCGAGATGCTTGCACCAGTCCATAAATGGATCGCTGGAGCTTGCATACTTTGTTAGCGTTCCGAGGATCGACAAAACCTTCCGGCTGCATCATATACAGTTCTTCCTTAAGATGCCCGTTAAGGAATGCCGTTTTGACGTCCATTTGCCATATCTCATAATCATAGTATGCGGCAATTGCTAACATGATTCGGACGGACTTTAGCTTCGCTACGGGAGAGAATGTCTCGTCGTAGTCAATCCCTTGAACCTGTCGATAACCCTTAGCGACAAGTCGAGCTTTATAGATGGTAATATTACCATCCGCGTCCGTCTTCTTCTTAAAGATCCATTTGTTTTCTATCGCTCGCCGATCATCGGGCAAGTCTGTCAAAGTCCATACTTTGTTTTCATACATGGATTCTATCTCGGATTTCATGGCTTCAAGCCATTTGTTGGAATCCGGGCCCGCCATTGCTTCTTCATAGTTCGAAGGTTCATTGTTGTCTAACAACATGATTTCCAGGACAGGGTTGCCGTACCACTCTGGTGCGGAACGTGTCCTTGTGGACCTACGAAGTTCAGCAGTAACTTGATCCGAAGTACCTTGATCATTATCATTGTTTTCCTCCTCAGTTGGTGTGGGCATCACAGGAACGGTTTCCTGCGCTGCGCCACTTTCCCGCTCAAGAGGTAGTACTTCATCGAGTTCTACTTTCCTCCCACTTACTTCTTTCGAGAGAAACTCTTTTTCCAGAAAGCATCCGTTCTTGGCAACAAAGATCTTGCCTTCGGATCTTAAGTAGAAGGTATACCCTACAGTTTCCTTAGGGTATCCTATGAATACGCATTTTTCCGACTTGGGTTCGAGCTTTTCAGGTTGAAGTTTCTTGACATAAGCATCGCATCCCCAAACTTTCAGAAACGACAGCTTAGGTTTCTTTCCAAACCATAATTCATACGGTGTCGTCTCAACGGATTTAGACGGTGCCCTATTTAAAGTGAATGTAGCTGTCTCTAGAGCGTATCCCCAAAATGATAGCGGTAAATCGGTAAGAGACATCATAGACCGCACCATATCCAATAGAGTGCGATTACGACGTTCGGACACACCGTTTCGCTGAGGTGTTCCAGGCGGCGTGAGCTGTGAAACGATTCCACATTTCCTTAAGTGTGTACCAAATTCGTGACTTAAGTATTCTCCTCCACGATCTGATCGTAAGAATTTTATCTTTCGGTCACGTTGATTCTCTACCTCATTCTGAAATTCCTTGAACTTTTCAAAGGTCTCAGACTTGTGTTTCATTAAGTAGACATACCCATATCTACTCAAGTCATCTGTGAGAGTGAGAACATAACGATATCCTCCGCGAGCCTCAACGCTCATTGGACCGCACACATCGGTATGTATGATTTCCAACAAGTTGGTTGCTCGCTCCATTGTTCCGGAGAACGGAGTCTTGGTCATTTTGCCCAAAAGGCATGGTTCGCACGTGTCAAACGATTCATAATCAAGAGACTCTAAAAGTCCATCGGCATGGAGCTTCTTCATGCGCTTGACACCAATGTGACCAAGGCGGCAGTGCCACAAGTATGTGGGACTATCGTTATCAACTTTAAATCTTTTGGCATCTACACTATGAACATGTGTAATATTACGTTCGAGATTCATTAAGAATAAACCATTGACCATCGGAGCATGACCATAAAACATATCTCTCATATAAATCGAACAACCATTATTCTCAGACTTAAATGAGTAGCCATCTCGTATTAAACGAGATCCTGATACAATGTTCATGCTCAAACTTGGCACTAAATAACAATTATTAAGGTTCAAAACTAATCCCGTAGGTAAATGTAGAGGCAGCGTGCCGACGGCGATCACATCGACTCTGGAACCATTCCCGACGCGCATCGTCACCTCGTCCTTCGCCAGTCTCCGTTTATTCCGCAGCTCCTGCTGTGAGTTACAAATATGAGCAACGGCACCGGTATCAAATACCCAGGAGTTACTACGAGTACTGGTAAGGTACACATCAATCACATGTATATCAAATATACCTTTGGTGTTGCCGGCCTTCTTATCCGCTAAGTATTTGGGGCAGTTCCGCTTCCAGTGACCCTTCCCCTTGCAATAAAAGCACTCAGTCTCAGGCTTAGGTCCATTCTTTGACTTCTTCCCGGTAACTGGCTTACCAGGCGCGGCAACATCTTTGCCGTCCTTCTTGAAGTTCTTCTTACCCTTGCCCTTCTTGAACTTAGTGGTCTTATTGACCATCAACACTTGATGTTCTTTCTTGATTTCAGCCTCTGCTGACTTCAGCATCGAGAACACTTCAGGAATGGTCTTTTCCATCCCCTGCATGTTGTAGTTCATCACAAAGCTCTTGTAGCTTGGTGGGAGCGACTGGAGGATTCTGTCAATGACCGCCTCATCTGGGAGGTTAATGTTCAGCTGGGTCATACGGTTGTGCAACCCAGACATCTTCAGGATGTGCTCACTGACAGAACTGTTTTCCTCCATCTTACAACTGTAGAACTTGTCGGAGACATCATATCTCTCGACCCGGGCATGAGCTTGGAAAACTAGTTTCAGCTCTTCGAACATCTCATATGCTCCGTGATGCTCAAAACGCTTTTGGAGCCCCGGTTCTAAGCTGTAAAGCATGCCGCACTGAACGAGGGAGTAATCATCAGCGCGAGACTGCCAAGCATTCATAATGTCTTGGTTCTCTGGGACGGGAGCGTCACCTAGCGGTCCTTCTAGGACATATTGTTTCCTGGCAGCTATGAGGATGATCCTCAGGTTTCGGACCCAGTCCGTATAGTTGCTGCCATCATCTTTCAGCTTGGTTTTCTCTAGGAACGCGTTGAAGTTCATGTTGACATTAGCGTTGGCCATTGATCTACAAGACATATTTGCAAAGGTTTTAGACTAAGTTCATGATAATAAAGTTCTAATCAAATTATGAACTCCCACTTAGATTAGACATCCCTCTAGTCATCTAAGTGTTACACGATCCGAGTCGACTAGGCCCGTGTCCGATCATCACGTGAGACGGACTAGTCATCGTCGGTGAACATTTTCATGTTGATCGTATCTTCCATACGACTCGTGTTCGACCTTTCGGTCTCCGTGTTCCGAGGCCATGTCTGCACATGCTAGGCTCGTCAAGTTAACCCTAAGTGTTTTCGCTGTGTAAAACTGTCTTACACCCGTTGTATGTGAACGTAAGAATCCATCACACCCGATCATCACGTGGTGCTTAGAAGCGACGAACTGTAGCAACGGTGCACAGTTAGGGGAGAACACTTCTTGAAATTTTATAAGGGATCATCTTATTTACTACCGTCGTCCTAAGTAAACAAGATGCATAATACATAATAAACATCACATGCAATTATATAGTTGTGACATGATATGGCCAATATCATATAGCTCCATTGATCTTCATCTTCGGGGCTCCATGATCATCTTGTCACCGGCTTGACACCATGATCTCCATCATCATGATCTCCATCATCGTGTCTTCATGAAGTTGTCACGCCAACGACTACTTCTACTTCTATGACTAACGTTTAGCAATAAAGTAAAGTAGTTTACATGGCGTTATTCAATGACACGCAGGTCATACAAAAAAATAATGACAACTCCTATGGCTCCTGCCGGTTGTCATACTCATCGACATGCAAGTCGTGAATCCTATTACAAAGAACATGATCTCATACATCACAATTCATCATTCATCACAACTTCTGGCCATATCACATCACATGATCAATCGCTGCAAAAACAAGTTAGACGTCCTCTAATTGTTGTTGCATCTTTTACGTGGCTGCAATTGGGTTCTAGCAAGAACGTTTTCTTACCTACGAATCACCACAACGTGATTTTGTCAACTTCTATTTACCCTTCATAAGGGCCCTGTTCATCGATTCCGCTCCAACTAAGGTGGGAGAGACAGACACCCGCCAGCCACCTTATGCAACTAGTGCATGTCAGTCGGTGGAACCGGTCTCACGTAAGCGTACGTGTAAGGTTGGTCCGGGCCGCTTCATCCCACAATACCGTTGAGCAAGAAAAGACTAGTAGAGGCAAGTAAGATGACAAAATCCACGCCCACAACAAAATTGTGTTCTACTCGTGCAAAGAGAACTACGCATAGACCTAGCTCATGATGCCACTGTTGGGGAACGTTGCAGAAAATTAAAATTTTTCCTACGGTTTCACCAAGATCCATCTATGAGTTCATCTAAGCAACGAGTCAAGGGAGAGAGTTTGCATCTACATACCACTTGTAGATCGCGTGCGGAAGCTTGCAAGGTGATGATGTAGTCGTACTCGACGTGATCCAAATCACCGATGACCAGCGCCGAACGGACGGCACCTCCGCGTTCAACACACGTACGGGACGGGAGACGTCTCCTCCTTCTTGATCCAGCAAGGGGGAAGGAGAGGTTGATGAAGATCCAGCAGCACGACGGCGTGGTGGTGGATGCAGGGCGTCACAGCAGCAGGGCTTCGCCGAGACTACGAGGGAGAGACGTAACGGGGGGAGATGGAGGCGCCAGGGGCTGGTGTATCAAGTCCCTCCTCTCCCCCACTATATATAGGGGTGCCAGGGGGGGCGCCGGCCCTAGTAGATGAGATCTACTAGGGGGGGCGGCGGCCTAGGGGAGGTTTCCCTCCCCCCCAAGGCACCTAGGGGTGCCTTCCACCACTAGGACTCCTCCTAGGGGGAAACCCTAGGCGCATGGGCCTATAGGGGCTGGTGCCCTTGGCCCATGAAGGCCAAGGCGCACCCCCTACAGCCCATGTGGCCCCCCGGGACAGGTGGCCCCACCCGGTGGACCCCCGGGACCCTTCCGGTGGTCCCGGTACAATACCGATAACCCCGAAACTTGTCCCGATGCCCGAAATAGCACTTCCTATATATAATTCTTTACCTCCGGACCATTCCGGAACTCCTTGTGACGTCCGGGATCTCATCCGGGACTCCGAACAACATTCGGGTTTCTGCATATACATATCTTCATAACCCTAGCGTCACCGAACCTTAAGTGTGTAGACCCTACGGGTTCGGGAGACATGCAGACATGACCGAGACGCTCTCAGTCAATAACCATCAGCGGGATCTGGATACCCATGATGGCTCCCACATGCTCCTCGATGTTGTCATCGGATGAACCACGATGTCGAGGATTCGATCAAACCCTGTATGCAATTCCCTTTGTCAATCGGTACGTTACTTGCCCGAGACTCGATCGTTGGTATCCCAATACCTTGTTCAGTCTCGTTACCGGCAAGTCACTTTACTCGTACCGTAATGCATGATCCCGTGTCCAACACCTTGGTCACATTGAGCTCATTATGATGATGCATTACCGAGTGGGCCCAGAGATACCTCTCCGTCATACGGAGTGACAAATCCCAGTCTCGATCCGTGTCAACCCAACAGCTACTTTCGGAGATACCTGTAATGCACCTTTATAGTCACCCAGTTACGTTGTGACGTTTGATACACCCAAGGCACTCTTACGGTATCCGGGAGTTACACGATCTCATGGTCGAAGGAAGAGATACTTGACATTTGCAAAGCTCTAGCAAAACGAACTACACGATCTTTTATGCTATGCTTAGGATTGGGTCTTGTCCATCACATCATTCTCCTAATGATGTGATCCCGTTATCAACGACATCCAATGTCCATAGTCAGGAAACCATGACTATCTGTTGATCACAACGAGCTGGTCAACTAGAGGCTCACCAGGGACATATTGTGGTCTAAGTATTCACACGTGTATTACGATTTCCGGATAATACAGTTATAGCATGAATAAAAGACATTTATCATGAACATTGAAATATAATAATACTTTTATTATTGCCTCTAGGGCATATTTCCAACAGTCCTCGCCATCAAACGCGCCGGCATGTACCAACAGAGGCCGCATTAGTATTAAGGCCGACGCGTCCGGGCATGCGAGTTCAACATTGGTGACCTCGTCCTACGCCTCAAGAAGAAACCTAGAAAGAACAAGATGTCCTCCCCATGGTAAGGCCCTTTATTGTTCATGTGGTCCTCAACAACGGAGCCTACTACATTCGCAACAAGAAAATAGGTTGGATCACATCACGACCCTGGAGTGCCGAGCATCTTCGCATCTTTTATGCATACATATATAAGTATGATGTACTTTTCTGCATAAACTATTTTGCAAAATCTGCATTTTCATGTACTTTTAGCTCAAATAGTATTAGGTTAGAAAATAAGGAGGTCGCGATGGCCTTCTACACTTTTTCACATCCCTTCTAGTTTGCTAAATGTAACATGACACACAGCTATTCAGCAACAACACACTTTATTTAAACCCCCTGCAGCTCCACCCGAAGGTCGCATTGTACATTTCTGTTTCTTGATCCGGAACCTTGGGGTTGTTTCTTCTACCGACCTCCCATAGCCTAGTGCTCTGGGGCTACATCGAAGCCATTTTGTTAGTAGTCCTTGCTACAAGGAGAGCAACCGTTGAGGATGCCGGATGAGTGAATCAGGCATTCTTGTCACGCCGAGCCCCACGAAATATGCCTATGGCATCTACATGCACCAAAGGAGATATCTGCTCCTAACCCAGACAGAGGCACTTCACCGCCTCTACGGCATAAGAATACCACATATGCCTCATTTTTCAAGCAAACAGAAGCACGTAAAAGGGGTTGTATTAATAAGTACCGCAAAGAAAGTTGCGATTTGCTTTGTTTTCACGCTACATGATTCATGCCTCACGATGACTACAATCAGCAGCAGATGTCGCAGCCGACTCCACATATGCATAAAAACTCCGCGCCAGCCTGACTTGCAGCTCTGTGGTAACCAAGTCACGGATGGACCAGTCCATGTGGCATGCGTGCATCCTCATCAGCACGTACTGAGCACCTGTTGTAGTCACGGCCTCCTGGAGATCCACCAAGCATTGGGTTGCTTCTGGCATGTGCGCAATGCGTTGAGCAAGGTCAATGGCCTCTACCTCTCCCAGCCACAAGACCCAGGCGACCTGCACCAACTCCTCAGACATCTTGTCTAGCGTTGAAGCCACAGTACCAGGGCGTGCAGAGCTCGGCGGACAAATCAAATCTGGTAGCATGGCTGCACGAAGAATAGAAATCACACAACGCGGTCACAGAAAGTGCAAAAGGCCAAGCCACAAAGCGAAAAAAGGGCTTATCACTCGCGGCAGCCTCCAACTGCCTCTAGCATGAATGTTGCCCTTGGAGATCTCTTGCAGCACGCATTCCGGCCTCCGCCAACGAGGCCTCCCCTGTAGCCCTCCATATGGACCTGGGAATCCGCAACGCAACCTTTGGTGGCCCCAGCCGTCATCTCATGTCGGCCTCCGCCTCCTGGCTCTCCCTCAATTGAGCCCGGAGACCCTTGGCGATGCCCTGGTTGTCAGTTAGCAGGCCGTTATCTACATTCAACAGCTCCTGGCAGGAGCGGGCCTCCGCACCCTTGACTTATGCCACCTCCTGAGCACGCTTCAAGGCCGTGTAATCGGACTCCACTTGGGCCTGCAGCCGCTAAAGCTGCTCGAAGGCTACAATCTTGCGAAATAACAAAGAGGTCGGCAAAGAATCCTTGTGCAAATAACTAGCTACAACTAGAAAAACTTACATAAGACCTCCACCAGCGACCTCTGTGAACGAGCAATCCGCTCTTCCTCCATCGTGATCTGCTGTGTAAAGTTACACGCGGAAATTACGCTCTGCCACACGGGTGGCCGAGGCCTGGAAAGATGATACAGGAGCCTCAAGCACATTACGACCCATAATTTTCTTAAGGCACGGGGGCTACTGGGTAACACCTAAGATCCTTTTACCTTGATGCGGGTGATACGTCCATTTTGCATCATGTTTTCTTACTATTATTTATAATGTTTTTATCCATAATAATGCATTTTGGAGTAATTCTAATGCCTTTTCTCTCATAATTTGCAAGGAACACACCAAGAGGGAGAATTCCGGCAGCTGGAAATCTGGACCTGGAAAAGCTACATTAGGCCACCTATTCTGCACAACTCCAAATGAGCTGAAACGGCACGGAGATTTTTTATGGATTATTTAAGAAATACTGGAGCCAATAAACACCAGAGGGGGCCACCAGGTGGGCACAACCCACCTTGGCGCGCCAGGCCCCCTAGGCGCGCCCTGGTGGGTTTTGGCCTCCTCGGTCCACCTCCGGTGCCCACCTTCTGGTATATAAGTCATTTTGACCTAGAAAAAAATAAGGGGAGGACTTTCGGGACGAAGCACCGCTGCCTCGAGGCGGAACTTGGGTAGGAGCACTTTTGCCCTCCGATAGAGCGATTCCGCCGGGGGAACTTCCCACCCGGAAGTGGAAATCATTGTCATCATCATCACCAACAACTCTCTCATCTTGGGGAGGGAAATCTCCATCAACATCTTCAACAGCACCATCTCATCTGAAACCCTAGTTCATCTCTTGTGTTCAATCTTGTTACCGGAACTATAGATTGGTGCTTGTGGGTGACTAGTAGTATTGATTACATCTTGTAGTTGATTACTATATGGTTTATTTGGTGGAACATTATATGTTCAGATCCATTATGCTAATTAATACTCCTCTGATCATGAACATGTTTTTCATTTGTGAGTAGTTACCTTTGTTCTTGAGGTCACGGGAGAAATCATGTTGCAAGTAATCATGTGAACTTGATATGTGTTTGATATTTTGATAGTATGTATGTTGTTATTCCCTTAGTGGTGTCATGCGAACGTCGATGCATTGTGGAGTAGCAATTAGATGGTGGGCTGCGAGAGTGACATAAGCTTAAACCCCAGTTTATGCGGTATTTCATAAGGGACCGATTGGATCCAAAAGTTTAATGCTATGGTTAGAATTTATTCTTAATACTTTTCTCGTAGTTGCGGATGCTTGTGGGAGGGTTAATCATAAGTAGGAGGTTTGTTCAAGTAAGAACAACACCTAAGAACTGGTCCACCCACATATCAAATTATCAAAGTAGCGAACACAAATCAAACCAACATGATGAAAGTGACTAGATGAAATTCCCGTGTACCCTCAAGAACGCTTTTCTTATCATAAGAGACCATTTTGGCCTGCCCTTTGCATCAAAAGGATTGGGCTACCTTGCTGCACTTTGTTACTATTATTGTTACTTGCTCATTACAAATTATCTTGCTATCAAACTACTCCGCTACTTACAATTTTAGTACTTGCAGACAATACCTTACTTGGAAACTACTTGTCATTTCCTTCTGCTCCTCGTTGGGTTCGACACTCTTACTTATCGAAAATAGCTACAATTGATCCCCTATACTTGTGGGTCATCAAGGCTATTTTCTGGCGCCATTGCCGGGGAGTGAAGCGCCTTTGGTAAGGAAACATTTGTATAGTGCGCTGAAATTTATTGTCACTTGTTACTATGGAAAACAATCCTTTGAGGGTTTTGTTCGGGGTATCTTCACCTCGTCTGGAACCACAATTAGCAACCCCTCAACCTACCACACCTACTGAAAATATTGAATATGCAATTCCTTCGGGTATGATAGAACAACTAATCCTTATGCAGGAGATGGAACCGAACATCCTGATATGCACTTGATATATGTGGAACAAATTTGTGGATTGTTTAAGCTTGCAGGTTTACCCAGGGATGAAGTGATGAAAAAGGATTTCCCTTTATCATTGAAGGGAAAAATATTGGCATGGTATAGGCTATGTGATGATATTGGATCATGGAATTGAAATCGTTAGAAATTGGAGTTCCACCAAAAACTTTATCCTATGCATCTAGTTCATCGTGATCGGAATTATATATATAATTGTTCGGCTCGTGAAGGAGAAAGTATCGCTCTAGCTTGGGGGAGGCTTAAGTCAATGTTATATTCATGCTCCAATCATGAGCTGTCAAGAGAAATTATTATCCAGAATTTTTATGCTTGGCTTTCTCATAATGATCAAACCATGCTTGATACTGACACATCTCCATCGTATCTATAATTTTTGATTGTTCCATGCCAATATTCTACAACTTTTACATACTTTTGGCAACTTTTTATACTATTTTTGGGACTAACATATTGATCCAGTGCCCAGTGCCAGTTCCTGTTTGTTGCATGTTTTTTGTTTCGCAGAAAATCCATATCAAACGGAGTCCAAACGGGATAAAAACTTACGGAGATTTTTTTAGAATATATGTGAATTTTGAGAAGTGGAATCAACGCGAGACGATGCCCGAGGGGCCCACGAGGGTGAGGGGCGCGCCCCAGGGGGTAGGGCACGCCCTAGGCCCTCGTGGCCGCTCCGTAAGGCGGTTGGTGCCCTTCTTTCCCCGCAAGAAAGCCAATATCTGGATAAAAAGCATGTCAAAATTTTAGCTCAATCGGAGTTACGGATCTTCGGGAATTTAAGAAACGGTGAAAGGGCAGAATCGGGGAGCGCAGAAACAGAAGGAAACAAAGAGAGATCCAATCTCGGAGGGGATCCCGCCCCTCCGCTGCCATGGAAGCCAAGGACCAGAGGGGAAACCCTTCTCCCATCTAGGGGGAAGGTCAAGGAAGAAGAAGAAGAAGGGGGGATCTCTCCCCCCTCTCCCGGTGGCGCCGGAACGCCGCCGGGGCCATCACCGCGACAACAATCTACACCAACAACTTCACCGCCGTCATTACCAACTCTTCCCCCCTCTATGCAGCAGTGTAACCCCTCTTTTACCCGCTATAATCTCTACTTAAACATTGTGCTCAACGCTATATATTATTTCCCAATGATGTATGGCTATCCTACGATGTTTGAGTAGATCCATTTTGTCCTATGGGTTCATTGATGACCGTGATTGGTTTGAGTTGCATGTTTTATTATTGGTGCTGTCCTATGGTGCTCTCCATGTCACGCAAGCGTGAGGGATCCCTGCTGTAGGGTTTGCAATATGTTCATGATTTGCTTATGGTGGGTGGCGTGAGTGACAGAAGAACAGACCCGAGTAAGTAGGTTGTTTGCGTATGGGAGTAAAGAGGACTTGATGCCTTATAATGCTATGGTTGGGTTTTACCTTAATGATCTGTAGTAGTTGCGGATGCTTGCTAGAGTTCCAATCATAAGTTCATATGATCCAAGAAGAGAAGGTATGTTAGCTTATGCCTCTCCCTCAAATAAAATTGCAATAATGATTACCGGTCTAGTTATCGATTACCTAGGGACAAATAACTTTCTTGTGTGACAAAAAGCTCTCTACTAAAACTAACTTAGTTGTGTCTTCATCTAAACAGACCCTACTTTTTATTTATGCGCTCTTTATTATCTTGCAAACCTATCCAACAACACCTACAAACTACTTCTAGTTTCATACTTGTTCTAGGTAAAGCGAACGTTAAGCGTGCGTAGAGTTGTATAGGTGGTCGATAGAACTTGAGGGAATATTTGTTCTACCTTTAGCTCCTCGTTGGATTCGACACTCTTACTTATCGAAAGAGGCTACAATTGATCTCCTATACTTGTGGGTTATCAAGACCTTTTTCTGGAGCCGTTGCCGGGGAGCAATAGCGTGGGGTGAATATTCTCGTGTGTGCTTGTTTGCTTTATCACTAAGTGGATTTTATTTGTTGTTCTAAGTTGTTCTCTATCTTTAGTTATGGATATGGAACACGAAATACCAAAAAAATTAGGTTTACTTGCTACTCATGGAGATGGGGAACCTCCTAAAACCCTCGATGCTCATTATGTGAAAGATATTATGCTCTACTTTAATAATCCTGAGAAAACCCCATTCAATTATATAATGGGAGACACGTTGGATCAACGTGAATACTTCAGGGATTATCGCTTGACTCAAAATGGGAAACTATTATGGGATCAAATTTATACGGTGCATTGGTATGCTCGGCAACTATGCTTGAGATATGATTATACTTGTTGCTCTAGGATGAAGGCTCCACACCTCCCCTTTTCATGCAAATTTAATGATAATGAAACCTTAGCTTCTTATGCTAATGGTATATATGATTACTATGATGTGGAACAAATAGAAGAATTTGTTGGTTTTAAGGGTGCTTGTGAAATTGAATCTTTGTTTAAAGAGTTTGAAGATTTTGATGATTCAGTTTATAGACCCGAAAATTTAGCTATCCTTAAATATTGCTATGAGAATTATAAATACAATTATTATATTGATGAATTTATTGAGAAAGTCTCCGTTGTCCGAGAAGAGACTAATATTTTGCAGGAGTCTATGGAAGAAGAAATTGATGAAACTGTGAGCTCATTGGATGAAAAAGATGATGAGGAGAGCGAAGAACAAAAGGAGGAAGATGGGATTAGCTACCCATGCCCACCTTCTAATGAGAGTAACTCTCCAAGTCATACATTATTTAATGTCCCTTCGTTCTTACCGAAGGATGAATGCCATGATAATTGCTATGATCCCGTTGATTCGATTGAAATATCCCTTTTTGATGAACTTGATGCTTGCTATTCTTGTGGCCAAGATGCCAATATGAATTATGCTGATGGATATGAACTTGCTATTGTTCCTTATGTTAAACATGAAATTGTTGCTATTGCACCCACACATGATAGTCCTATTATCTTTTTGAATTCTCCAAACTACACTATATTGGAGAAGTTTGCACTTATTAAGGATTATATTGATGGGTGGCCTTTTACCATTGCACATGCTAATTTTGATGAATATAATATGCATGTGCCTGCTGCTCCTACTTGCAATTATTATGAGAGAGGAACTACATCTCTGCCTCTCTATGTTTCCAACACGATAAAAGTGCAAGAAACTTCTTATGCTATGCACTGGCCTTTACTTGATGTGCATGAATTGTTCTTGTATGACATGCCGATGCATAGGGAGAGAGTTAGACTTCGTCATTGATTGATATATGTTGCTTTGTGCTCACTACTAAATGCCAAATCATTTCT
This sequence comes from Triticum aestivum, assembly GCF_018294505.1. NCBI lineage: Eukaryota > Viridiplantae > Streptophyta > Magnoliopsida > Poales > Poaceae > Triticum > Triticum aestivum. The sequence continues at coordinate 338,517,461 of NC_057800.1, read as the reverse complement.
AATTCAAATTGGCTTTGATATACCTTGGGATCCGGGTGGATTCATTACCTGAGCACCTTATGCCTAGCTTAATGGCTTTAAAGAAAGCGCTGCCAGGGAGACAAACCGGAAGTTTTAGAGAGTCATTTATTTCTGTTGAGTGCTTTTATAGAGTTTAAAGACAAAATAAATAAATAGGGGAACCCAAAACTTTTCAAAAAGGAAAGTGAAAGTGAGAGAGACAAGCATTTTTGAAGTGAGGGAGCTCCTTGAACTTTATTCATGCTCACGGAAACTTTGTGAATCTTGATTACATAAACCTTTCAACAAAAATAATTACCCCCTTGTACAATTCCATTGTATTATAAAAATAATGTGCTAAGATTTTCCTTCAGGATGTCTACATTGCTTGTTGGTTTGTGCGGTGCAAAACAGAAACTTGGGCTGTAGTGCACGATTTTACATTTTTACTGGAACGTCAAACGGTTCTGAAACTTTTTCACTGTCTTTCTATACAAATTGTTTATTTTTCCTATTTTTTTCAGAATTCTTGATAGAGGCAAAGGTGTCCCGATGTTTCGATGAGATGGTGACTATCGTTTTCTGTGGGAGTCGACCTTGACGATCCGACTACGAACGTGCGAGACGTTGCGCCTTAGCAATCGCTAAACCAACTTCCGAGGGTTATTGACCACGCCGGAGCACGATCAACCTGACCACGAGGGTCTGTTTCCTGCAAGCAAACGAAGAACAAGCAATAAACTGAGATTGCAATATGGATATTGCGAATATAAGATGAAAGCTTTATTGATCAAGGTGGGGTTCTGTGACGCCTTGGTCTGGTCGTTGAACACAAACGAAGTACGCAAAGTTGCAGCTATGGCGAACTTTTAATCTAAACAAAACCCAAAGTCTAAACGATGCCCTAAGGGCTATATATATGGAGGAGAGAGGGGGAATTTCGTGGCCCTTGGTGGAGGGGTCCGAAACCAACCCTAACTCTTGTTTCCCCACACATACGGACTCTAAAAATAGCCTATACTTAAGTACTTCGAAAATACATGGGCCTGGCCCAATTATAAGGTGACGCAGCACCTAAAATAGCCTCTGGACGAAATTTATGAAGTGGCATCTTGTATATTTCGTCCCATGCTTCATGCACTCATTATGGTGGCTTCAAAGTCCTGGAATCATCACTTGTAACTCCGTTCTTGTTCCCCTTGCGCATGCCATCATCTCCATGCTTGAACTTGCTCCAAGATTCATCTTTCTTGTCCAAGCTAGGCCCTTCATTTGTAAGCAAAACAAATGTATCCAATTTAGGCAGCATCATATTCTCATGAACATTAGAATCGTTACCAAGAAACGAAAGTACCTGATAATTCAATTTGCGTGCGCGAGCTCTAGTAATCGGTCCAGTATGTATATCAGCAGGGGCTGTGGGTGTAACAATGGTATTGATGTCCTCATCATTTGTGGAGTTCCAGAAGTATGGTGAATGTTCAGATTACTGCAGACTGTCCTGTTTAAGACAGATTCTGTTTTTGATGCATTGTTTGCTTGTTTTGATGAAGCTATCGATTGCTATCAGTGGATTAAGCCATGGAAAATTTATATTACAGTAGCTACAATGCAAAAAATAATATGAATTGGTTTGCAACAGTACTTAGAGTAGTGATTTGCTTTATTATACTAACGGATCTTACCGAACTTTCTTTTGAGTTTTGTGTGGATGAAGTGAGGAGAAGGAGGAGAGGCAAGAGCTCAAGCTTGGGGATGCCCAAGGCACCCCAAGTAAATATTCAAGGAGACTCAAGCGTCTAAGCTTGGGGATGCCCCGGAAGGCATCCCATCTTTCTTCAACAAGTATCGGCATGTTTTCGGTTTTGTTCCGTTCATGTGATATGTGCAAATCTTGGAGCGTCTTTTGCATTTAGTTTTCACTTTTCTTTGATGCACCATGCTGGTATGAGATAGTCCATGGTTGATTTATATAATTCTCATTGCACTTCACTCATATCTTTTGAGTATGGCTTTATAGAATGCTTCATGTGCTTCACTTATACCATTTGAAGTATGGATTGCCTGTTTCCCTACACATAGAAAACCACCATTTCTAGAATGCTCTTTGGCTTCACTTACATCTGTTAGAGCATGGGCATATGTTTTTGTAGAAATAATTAAACTCTCTTGGTTCACTTATATCTATTTAGAGAGTTTATAGGAGTTGGTCATTCACATGGTTAGTCATAAAATCCTACATAAAACTTGTAGGGCACACTCAGATTGTCCAAACTTCCGGTAGGCCAACCCAGAGTTGCCCCTGGTGGCCACCGGCGGCTGACGAGGTGGACCAACACTTAGAGGAGCACTGGCCCGGGGGGGTTTAAATAAGATGACCCTCGGGCTCCGGAAACCCAAGGGAAAAAGAGGCTAGGTGGCAAATGGTAAAACCAAGGTTGGGCATTGCTGGAGGAGTTTTATTCAAGTTGAACTATCAAGGGGTTCCCATTATCAGACAACCGCGTAAGGAACGCAAAATCTAGGAACATAACACCGATATGACGGAAACTAGGGCGGCAAGAGTGGAACAAAACACTAGGCAAAAGGCCGAGCCTTCCACCCTTTACCAAGTATATAGATGCATTAAGATAACAAGATAATATAATGATATCCCAACAAGAAAAATAATGTTCCAACAAGGAACGGTCTCCAATCTTCACCTCAACTAGCAACGCTATAAGAGGGGCTGAGCAAAGCGGTAACACAGCCAATCAACAGTTTGCTAGGACATGGTGGGTTAGAGGTTTGACATGGCAATTTGGGAGGCATTATAAGCAAGTGGTAGGCATCGTAGCATAGGCATAGCAAAAGAGCGAGCATCTAGCAAAGCAAAGATAGAAGTGATTTCGAGGGTATGATCATCTTGCCTACAAAGTTGTCAGAGTTGACTGGATCTTCGAAAGCAAACTCAACGGGCTCCTCATTAGCAAACTCGTCTCCCGGCTCTACCCAAGCAAGATAAACAAGCAACAAGAACACAATCAACCACGTGCAAAGCTCGACAACATGATGCAAACATGGTATGCTATGCGGGATGCGATATGTGATGCATATGCAAGATTTGACAAGGAATGAATGAACCTGGCCTCAACTTGGAAATCCAAGTGTGCCACTGGAAAGGTGAGGTGATTTCGGTTGAAATCGATAAAAAGATTGCGAGAATCGGATGCACGGTTTGGAAATGGCAAGCAATTCAAATATGGCACCGATCTACGATAAACAGCAAGTAGCCACCTAAATGCAACAAGACAAACATGCTACAACACTCAAACATGACAACAAAATACATGGCAGGGATCCATTCATGATGTTTAACAAAAGATGAACACTGAGCTACGGCCAATTCATCCATTAACATGTTCAAACAAGCATGGCAAAAGTGCAATTGGTAAACAGGTTTCAGACTTAGTGGAATTAACACAAGTTTGGAATTTAACATCAGGTAGCACACTTTGGAGCAAGAAAACTACCTGCTACAGGAACTTAACATGGCAAAGCAAGGCATGAAATGAAGCTACTCAAAGCACTTAACAAAAGTCCCTTAGTGACCTTGAGCCAAAAGGGATTATAAAATACAATTGCAAGCATGTGAACATGGCAATAACATAATCAGTTCTCAGACTTAGTGAAAAACTGGAACATGCAATTCAGATATCAAGTAGGCATGTTTACGAGCTCGATGCACTCACTACAGAGCAAGGCATGGCAATCTAAGCATGCACCAATCAAGAATACACATTATACAAGCTAGACATGGCAAGAACAACAACATATCATGCACGGATCAACTACAACATCCTCGGCAAAATCGCTAACAAGTAGACAATCTGCCCAGATTCACGAAATAGCAAAAGTAGAGCTCGATTGACTCAAGCTAGGGTGCTCCATAATTGCAAACAAAGACATGGATGGATAGAGCACTACAAGATTAACAAATCATCCTTACTGATCATCCTCACAAGTGGGACGGATCATTAGGAAACAACATGAACATATGGCATATTGATAAAAACAGTCCAAGGACTTAGTGGAATTGCTAAGTCCCTGAAATCAGCGTTAACAAATGCACCACTTTGCAAGCTTGTGCTAGTAACCACACACATCACAAAAATACATGGATAGCACCTCTGTAAAGATGGCAAAGCATATGAGAAAACACATGTAGAGCTCATGGGCATATCATGCACACATTAATCATGGCAAAAATAACAAATAGCTATTTGGAGCAGCACATCTGGCAATTAACTCAAATAGCACTCTTCCAACAACATTTAGGGCATCAAGATGAACTCAAATGAAAATGATGCAATGAGGTGAAATGATGTACTCTCTGAGACGAACATTTTGATATGCTACACGCCCAAAACGGATCTACGGATGCAAAGTTACGATACGATGAACTGGGCTAGACAAAGTTGCACGGAAAAGACTTCGATGAAAAATTGGACCTCCAGATCTAGGGTTCTCACGCGAACCGAGGTTGACCGGAACACAGGCGGCCTTGTCCGGCGATGTGGATGCGGGGCGGCGCCGGAGAGTGGTCGGGGAGGCGGATCCGGCTCTCCCGCGGTCGGATCCCGACGGCGGCGAGGACGGCGACCAAGGCGGCGGGGTCTGGCGCCGAACCGGCCCAGGCGGCGGTGCACGGCGAGCAAGGTGGCGGCAGCCGCCGGTGAAAGGCGCGGGCGTGGAGGCGGAGGCGGGCGGCGCGAGGCGCGGTTGCGGGTGACAGGCGGCGGCGGGCGCGCGGGCAGGGGAGGGCCCCGCGCGGGCCTGGCGGGCCGGCGGCGGAGGGGGCGGCGGCGCGACACGTGGTGCGAGCGGGTTGGCGCGGAGGCGGCGGCGGACGTGTCCGGCGCCATCCGGACGTGTCCGGTGGCGGCGGAGATGATTTTTAGGGTTTAGGAAGGAGGGGATCCGGGAATTTCGGAGGGGGGGGTCTATTTATAGGCATAGGGGGAGCTAGGAGAGTCCAAATGAGGTGCGGTTTTCGGCCACGCGATCGTGATCGAACGCTCTAGATGATGGAGAGGGTTTTTGGTGGGTTTTGGGCCAAATTGGAGGGGTGTTGGGCTGCAATACACACGAGGCCTTTTCGGTCCCTCGGTTAACCGTTGGAGCATCAAACGAAGTCCAAATGGTACGAAACTTGACAGGCGGTCTACCGGTAGTAAACCAAGGCCGCTTGGCAAGTCTTGGTCCAATCCAGAAATGTTTAATCCCCACACACGAGAAGAAGGTAGAAATGACCACCGGAGGAGAACGGAGCGCCGGAATGCAAAATGGACAACGGGGAAAATGCTCGGATGCATGAGACGAACACGTATGCAAATGCAATGCACATGATGACATGATATGAGATGCATGACAACGATAACAATACATGGAGACAAAAACCCGAATCCGAGAAAATAAAATAACTTAACGTCGAAAACGGCAAGAGTTGGATTACATATTGGGTAAGTTACATCCGCTGTGTTACAACACTCCACCACTACGAAAGGATCTCGTCCCGAGATCTAGGACTGGAAGAACGCCGGGTACCCAGAACGGAGGTGATCCTCGCGGGATGCATGAGACGAACACGTATGCAAATGCAATGCACATGATGACATGATATGAGATGCATGACAACGATAACAATACATGGAGACAAAAACCCGAATCCGAGAAAATAAAATAACTTAACGTCGAAAACGGCAAGAGTTGGATTACATATTGGGTAAGTTACATCCGCTGTGTTACAACACTCCACCACTACGAAAGGATCTCGTCCCGAGATCTAGGACTGGAAGAACGCCGGGTACCTAGAACGGAGGTGATCCTCGCGTTCCCAGGTGGCTTCACGGTCGGAATGGTGTGACCACTTGACTTTGAGGAATTTGATTGACTTATTGGGAGTCTTGCCTTCAGTCTCTTGAAGAATAGCAACGGGGTGCTCACGATAAGAGAGATCTTCTTGGAGATCAATGTCTTCGAAGTTGACGGTGCGTTCAGGAGTCTTGAAGCACTTGCGGAGCTGAGAGGCAAGGAACACGTCATGCACATTTGCAAAGTTTGAAGGAAGCTTGAGTTGATAGGCGAGATCACCTCTCTTGCTAATGATCTTGAAAGGTCCCACGTATCTAGGGGCAAGCTTCCCTTTGATACCGAAGCGACGAGTACCTTTCATTCGAGTGGAGGTAAACATGATCTCCGATCTCGAAAGCCAAATCACGGTGCTTACTATCATAATAGCTCTTCTGGCGCGATTGCGCTGCTTTGAGGTTATCTCGAATGACTTTACACATCTCCTCTGCCTCTATGATTAAGTCATTTCCCAGAAGTTGACGTTCACCGGTTTCAGACCAGTTGAGAGGGGTACGACACTTCCTGCCATACAGAATTTCGAATGGGGCCTTGCCCGAACTTGCTTGAAAACTGTTGTTGTAGGAGAATTCAGCATATGGAAGACAATCTTCCCACTTCATGCCGAAGGAGATCACACAAGCCATGAGCATATCTTCAAGAATCTGATTGACACGCTCAATTGACCGCTAGTCTGAGGGTGGAAAGCTGTGCTAAAGCAGATGTTGGTGCCCATGGCCTTCTGAAAAGAATCCCAAAACTTGGAGGTAAAGATGCTACCACGGTCTGAAGAGATCACCTGTGGAATACCGTGCAGCGAGACAATCCGAGAGGTATAGAGCTCCGCCAATTAAGCTGCAGTGATTGACTGTTTGATAGGCAGAAAGTGAGCCACTTTAGTGAGTTTGTCGATGACAACGAATATAGCATCATTGCCACGCTTGGACTTTGGAAACCCAGTCACGAAGTCCATCTCAATGTGGTCAAACTTCCATTCTGGAATGGCAAGAGGTCGGAGGAGACCAGCTGGCCTTTGGTGTTCTGCCTTCACTCTTCTGCAGACATCACACTCATACACGAACTGAGCAATCTCGCGCGTCATTCGAGTCCACCAATAAGCTTGCTTGAGGTCCTGATACATCTTCGTGCTCCCAGGGTGGATGAAGAGGAGTGAATTGTGAGCCTCGTTCATGATCACTTTACGAAGGTCACCCTTGGGCACAACAATACGATCCTCGAAGAAGAGAGTGCCCTTGTCATCAAGGCGGTAGCACTTGTACTTGGGTTGGCTCTTGGCCATCCCAATCTTCACCTTCTTCACCAAAGCATCAAGAAGTTGAGCCTCGCGAATTTGGTCTTCCAAGGTAGGAGAGACTTGAAGGTTGGCGAGGAAACCTTGAGGAACAATTTGCAGATTAAGTTTGCGGAAAGCTTCACAAAGCTCGGGTTGATAAGGCTTGACAATAAGACTGTTGCAATAAGCCTTCCTGCTCAATGCGTCAGCAATCACATTGGCCTTGCCTGGAGTATACTCGATACTTGGATTGTACTCTTGAATCATTTCGACCCATCGAGTCTGCCTGAGGTTGAGATTAGGCTGAGTGAAGATGTACTTGAGACTCTTGTGGTCAGTGAAAATGTCCACTTTTCTTCCCAATAAGAGATGTCTCCAAGTCAAAAGAGCATGCACAACTGCCGCCAACTCGAGGTCATGAGTGGGGTAGTTCTTCTCATTGGGCTTCAACTGGCGAGAGGTATAAGCCACAACTTTCTTCTCTTGCATCAACACTGCACCAAGACCTTGGAGAGAGGCATCGCAGAAGACCTCGAACGGTTTGGATTCATCAGGAGGAGTCAGAACTGGAGCAGTGACCAATTTCTCTTTCAAAGTGTTGAAAGCAATGTCACACTCCGGAGACCAAACGTACTTGACGTGCTTCTGGAGAAGATTTGAGAGAGGCTTCGCGATCTTTGAAAAGTTCTCAACGAACCTTCGACAGTAGCTTGCGAGACCGAGGAAGCTACGGAGTTGCTTCACGTTCTGAGGTGGTTCCCAATTCACAATTGCAGACACCTTCTCAGGATTCACCGCAATGCCCTTGGCAGAGATGATATGCCCAAGATAAAGAACCTCATCGAGCCAAAACTCGCACTTTGAGAACTTGGCGTAGAACTGGTGTTCCCTGAGCTTATCGAGCACCAAACGCAAGTGCTTGGCATGATCTTCCTTGTTCTTCGAAAAGACCAGAATGTCGTCGAGATAGACCAAAACAAAGTCATTGGTGTAGGCGTTGAAGATGAAGTTCATCATGCGAGAGAAAGTCGGAGGAGCGTTGACGAGGCCAAAAGACATGACAGTGTATTCATATGAACCATAGCTTGTCCTGAAAGCCGTCTTGGGAATATCTTGCTCACGGATTCGAATCTGGTGATAACCCATACGGAGATCAAGCTTGGAGAATACTTGGGCACCTTTGAGTTGTTCGAACAGCTCGTTGATGTTGGGAAGTGGGTACTTGTTCTTGATAGTCTTCTTGTTCAATGGACGGTAGTCAACACAAAGTCGGTCCGTTCCATCCTTCTTCTTCACAAAAGAACTCCACAACCCCACGGAGAGGAACTAGGTCGGATGAGACCCATTCGCTCTTGAATATCGAGTTGCTTCTTCAGCTTCTTCAACTCTCCAGGTCCGAGCTTGTAAGGACGCTTGCAAACCGGTTCCGTGCCAGGCTCAAGATCGATGACGAATTCAACTGGCCAGTGCGGAGGCATTCCTGGAAGCTCTTCTGGAAAGACGTCTTGATATTCGCAAACGACTAGAATTTGAGAGATGGCATCTAGTTCACCCTTCTCATTGAGAGAAAACAGACGGATTGTATTATCCCGAGCGGCAAAGACAATAACATTCTCAGATGAATGAGTCAATTGAATCTGCCTGGCTGCACAATCAAGTTGAGCCTTGTGCTTAGAAAGCCAATCCATCCCGAGAATAAGATCAATATCCGAGTTACCAAGGACCATTGGAGAAGCCAGAAACTTGAAATCACCCATCATGATAGAAATATCCGGAATCTCGTGGTTAGCGAGCAAACATTTACTCGGAGAGACAACTGCTAACGGTTTATGCATAACTTGGGAAGTCAACTCATGCTTAGATGCAAAAGGTCTCGAGATGGAACAATGCGATGCACCAGTGTCAAAAAGTACTTTTGCAGGAACATCATTAACAGGAAGGTTACCCATGATGACATCTGATGAGTCCTCTGCCTGAGCTGCGTTCATCAAGTTGACCTTGGCGTGCTTGGGGTTATGCTTGACCACAACTGTACTTGCCGATCTCACAGGAGGAGGAGGAAGGAGACGCCTCTGATTGAAGCATTTGTTGGCATAGTGACCCTTCTGTTGGCACTTGTTGCACGTGACCTCTGAAAGCGGACGGTGATACGGAGCACTCGATCTTGGAGCTTGAGACGAAGTCTTGTTCTGAAAGCCAGGGTTGGGTGGGTGGGAAGATCCACTTCCACCTTTGCTCTTCTGATACGGCTGACGGAACAGAGGAGGAGGAAGCCAATACTTCTGCTGCTTGGCCACTTGAGTAGAGGAAGAAGGAGTAGCATCTCTGACTCGCTTCTTGGAAGCATCACACCTCAGTTGAGCAGCCTCTTGCTTCAATGCCATGTTGTAGAACTCATCGTACCTCAAGGGCTCAAAGAGAACAAGAGCTAGCTGGATTTCTTCTCTGAGACCACCCCTAAACTTGTATACCATGCTCTTCTTGTCCGGGACGTCCTGCTTAGCAAAGCGGGCGAGCTTCTGAAACAACTTGTTGTAGTCATAGACAGACAAAGAGCCTTGCTTCAGGTTGCGAAATTCCTCATGCTTGCTTTCAACCACGCTCTGAGGAATATGATGAGCTTTGAAGTCTTGACGGAATTCATCCCAGGTAATCACACGGCCACCTCTGGAATCCTTGTACTGCTGGAACCATTCTGCAGCTTGGTCTTTGAGTTGGAAGGAAGCGAACTTGACAAAGTCCTCAGGCCTGACGTTACTGCACTCGAAATGCTTGCACAAGTCCACAAGTCAATCGTCAGCATCAGTTGCCTCAACACAATTGCTGAAGGTCTTTGGCTGGTTAGCAAGGAACTGGTTGAGTGTAGCAAAGTGATTATGATTGTTGCCTTGGTTGCCTTGGTTCGCTTGGTTGCGCTCTTGAAGAATTTGCATGATCAACTGCGTGTTTGCATTGGTAGTGGCCATCACAGCTTGCCATGCCTCCGGAGGAGGGGGAGGTGGTGGCGGATCCTGATTCTGATTCTGATTGCTGCTCTTAGCGGGAGCCATCCTGAAGAGGGTGACATCCGTTAGCACATTGACAGATAAAATTGAAGCTGAATCAAGCGGGTTGAAATTGCAACATATAGTCTTCACATCCGAACATAAGAACGAATGCATTCCACTTGAAATGGTCACATATCCATAAATTGAGAAGCCACTTAGAATTTAGGTAGAGGAATAAATCAACAAGGTACGGAACAAGAACGAATACTCGGTAAGAAATCCCAATCTCAAACCAAATATCCGTGGAAGAAGAGCTAGAGCTACAAGAATTCCCACCTATGAAACTCCCGAACCTTTCCGGTTATGCAATCAGGTGTTGGGGATACAGGGGAAGCATAATATCTCACCCAAATCTAGCAAATCCTACATCCAGCTGTATCCATCCTTCAACACATAACCGAGAAAAACTTCGGAAACCATCTACCTCAACCTTCGAAAAGCATCCATTATACAAGTTATGGCAATACTCCCGAACTCCCGCCCCAGTACTGGGTGGCGTCGAGGTTATCTCACCAACAACTGCATAAAAGAGATTTTCGATGTCGGCGTACTAAACTCAGGTATTCCAGAACTACAACGATAAAATTGTGACGACAACACCTCGGAGCTCAACTCCCCGGGACACTACCACAACCCCTAAATGACAGGAGGCACCAAGAACAATGTTCTTGTCACAAAACCATCGGAACGATTCCAAGATACCCTCGTGATCCTAAATTTTTTTTGTGAAATTTGAGAAGAGAAGAGTCAAAACTCTACGACAGGATGCCTTACCAGAGCGATGAAGGGACCGGGGAGTAAAAAGAATTCCTAAACTCTCTGATATATAATTCCTAAATGACTCAAAACATTTTTCTAGACTCAACAACGGCTGCTAAAAACGATCAAGCAGTGGGGGCTCCTAAGGTCGGGGAAGGCTCTGATAACCAACTTGTAACGCCCTCGATGCGGCTATATCTCCTACGTGTCGAAGCACGACTTAGAGGCATAACCGCATTGAAAGAAATGTCGCAAGTAAGGCAATCTTCACAACATCCCATGTAATATAGATAATAAAAGGGGAAGGTACATAGTTGGCTTACACTCGCCATGTCAAACAAAGTACATAAATAGCATTACATCATCCAATCACTCATGGCCCGACTACGGTGCCAAAATAAAAGATCAACCCAACATGCGACACGGTCCCGATCGCCCCAACTGGGCACCACTACTGATCATCAGGGAAAGACACATAGTAACGGCGTGAGTCCTCGTCGAACTCCCACTTGAGCTCAAGCGCGTCATCTGGAATGGAGTCATCAGGCCCTGCATCTGGTTTGGAAGTAATCTGTGAGCCACAGGGACTCAGCAATCTCGCACCCTCGCGATCAAGACTATTTAAGCTTATAGGTAAGGCAAGGTAAATATGTGGAGCTGCAGCAAGCGACTAGCATATATGGTGGCTAACCTGTTCGCAAAAGAGAGCGAGAAGAGAAGGCAAAGCGCGAACGAATAACTAGAGAACAACGTGCGGCAAGCATTACTCCAACACCGTGTTCACTTCCCGGACTCCGCCGAGAAGAGACCATCACGGTAACTCACACAGTTGATTCATTTTAATTAAGTTAAGGTTCAAGTTATCTACAACCGGACATTAACAAATTCCCATCTGCCCATAACCGCGGGCACGGCTTTCGAAAGTTCAAATCCCTGCAGGGGAGTCCCAACTTAGCCCATGACAAGCTCTCACGGTCAACTAAGGATATACCTTCTCCCGAGACATTCCGATCAGACTCGGCATCCCGGTTCTACAAGACACTTCGACAAGTTAAAACAAATCCTGCAACACCGCCCGAATGTGCCGACAAATCCCGATAGGAGCTGCACATATCTCGTTCTCAGGGCACACTCAGATTGTCCAAACTTCCGGTACGCCAGCCCAGAGTTGCCCCTGCTGGCCACCGGCAGCTGACGAGGTGGACCAACACTCAGAGGAGCACTGGCCCGGGGGGGGGGGGGGTTAAAAAGATGACCCTCGGGCTCCGGAAACCCAAGGGAAAAAGAGGCTAGGTGGCAAATGGTAAAACCAAGGTTGGGCATTGCTGGAGGAGTTTTATTCAAGGCGAACTGTCAAGGGGTTCCCATTATCACCCAACCGCGTAAGGAACGCAAAATCCGGGAACATAACACCGATATGACGGAAACTAGGGCGGCAAGAGTGGAACAAAACACTAGGCAAAAGGCCGAGCCTTCCACCCTTTACCAAGTATATAGATGCATTAAGATAACAAGATAATATAATGATATCCCAACAAGAAAAATAATGTTCCAACAAGGAACGGTCTCCAATCTTCACCTGCAACTAGCAATGCTATAAGAGGGGCTGAGCAAAGCGGTAACATAGCCAATCAACGGTTTGCTAGAACATGGTGGGTTAGAGGTTTGACATGGCAATTTGGGAGGCATGATAAGCAAGTGGTAGGCATCGTAGCATAGGCATAGCAAAAGAGCGAGCATCTAGCAAAGCAAAGATAGAAGTGATTTCGAGGGTATGATCATCTTGCCTGCAAAGTTGTCAGAGTTGACTGGATCTTCGAAAGCAAACTCAACGTGCTCCTCGTTAGCGAACTCGTCTCCCAGCTCTACCCAAGCAAGACAAACAAGCAACAAGGACACAATCAACCACGTGCAAAGCTCGACAACATGATGCAAACATGGTATGCTATGCGGGATGCGATATGTGATGCATATGCAAGATTTGACAAGGAATGAATGAACCTGGCCTCAACTTGGAAATCCAAGTGTGCCACTGGAAAGGTGAGGTGATTTTGGTTGAAATCGATAAGAAGATCGCCGGAATCGGATGCACGGTTTGGAAATGGCAAGCAATTCAAATATGGCACCGATCTGCGATAAACAGCAAGTAGCCACCTAAATGCAACAAGACAAACATGCTACAGCACTCAAACATGGCAACAAAATACATGGAAGGGATCCATTCATGATGCTTAACAAAAGATGAAGACTGAGCTACGGCCAATTCGTCCATTAACAGGTTCAAACAAGCATGGCAAAAGTGCAATTGGTAAACAGGTTTCAGACTTAGTGGAATTAACACAAGTCTGGAATTTAACATCAGGTAGCACACTTTGGAGCAAGAACAAATACATGGATGGATAGACAACTACAAGATTAACAAATCATCCTTACTGATCATCCTCAAAAGAGGCACGGATCACTAGGAAACAACATGAACATATGGCATATTGATAAAAACAGTCCAAGGACTTAGTGGAATTGCTAAGTCCCTGAAATCAGCGTTAACAAATGCACCACTTTGCAAGCTTGTGCTAGTCACCACACACATCACAAAAATACATGGATAGCACCTCTGTAAAGATGGCAAAGGATATGACAAAACACATGTAGAGCTCATGGGCATATCATGCACACATTAATCATGGCAAAAATAACAAATAGCTATTTGGAGCAGCACATCTGGCAATTAACTCAAATAGCACTCTTCCAACAGCATTTCGGGCATCAAGATGAACTCAAATGAAAATGATGCAATGAGGTGAAATGATGTACTCTCTGAGACGAACATTTTGATATGCTACACGCCCAAAACGGATCTACGGATGCAAAGTTACAGCATGATGAATAGGGCTAGACAAAGTTGCACGGAAAAGACTTAGATGAAAAATTGGACCTCCAGATCTAGGGTTCTCACGCGAACCGAGGTTGACCGGAACGCTGGCGGCCTTGTCCGGCGATGTGGACGCGGGGCGGCGCCGGAGAGTGGTCGGGGAGGCGGATCCGGCTCTCCCGCGGCCGGATCCCGACGACGGCGAGGACGGCGACCAAGGCGGCGGGGTCCGGTGCCGAATCGGCCCAGGCGGTAGTGCACGGCAAGCAAGGTGGCGGCGGCCACCGGCGAAAGGCGCGGGCGCGGGCAGCGGAGGCGGGCAGCGCGAGGCGTGGTTGCGGGTGACAGGCGGCAGCGGGCGCGCGGGCAGGGGAGGGCCCCGTGCGGGCCTGGCGGGCCGGCGGCGGAGGGGGCGGCGGCGCGACACGTGGCGCGAGCGGGTTGGTTCGGAGGCGGCGGCGGACGCACCCGGCGCCGTCCGGACGTGTCCGGTGGGGGCGGAGATGATTTTTAGGGTTTAGGAAGGAGGGGATCCGGGAATTTCGGAGGGGGGGGGGTCTATATATAGGCATAGGGGGAGCTAGGAGAGTCCAAATGAGGTGCGGTTTTCGGCCACGCGATCGTGATCGAACGCTCTAGATGATGGAGAGGGTTTTTGGTGGGTTTTGGGCCAAATTGGAGGGGTGTTGGGCTGCAACACACACAAGGCCTTTTCGGTCCCTCGGTTAACCGTTGGAGCATCAAACGAAGTCCAAATGGTACGAAACTTGACAGGCGGTCTACTGGTAGTAAAGTAAGGCCGCTTGGCAAGTCTCGGTCCAATCCGGAAATGTTTAATCCCCACACACGAGAAGAAGGTAGAAATGACCACCGAAGGAGAACGGAGCGCCGGAATGCAAAACGGACAATGGGGAAAATGCTCGGATGCATGAGACGAACACGTATGCAAATGCAATGCACATGATGACATGATATGAGATGCATGACAATGATAACAACACACGGAGACAAAAACCCGAACCCGAGAAAATAAAATAACTTAACACCGGAAATGGCAAGAGTTGGATTACATATTGGGTAAGTTACATCCGGGGTGTTACAGAGAGAGAGCCAATCTTGGAGGGGCTCCCGCCCCTCCGCCACGATGGAAGTCAATGACCAGAGGGGAAACCCTTATCCCATATAGGGGGAAGGTCAAGGAAAAAAAAAGAAGGGGGGATCTCTCCCCTCTCTCCCGGTGGCGCCGGAACGCCACCGGGGTCATCATCGCGACAACGATCTACACCAACAACTTCACCGCCATCATCACCAACTCTTCCCCCCTCTATGCAGTGGTGTAACCCCTCTTTTACCCATCGTAATCTCTACTTAAACATGGTGCTCAATGCTATATATCATTTCCCAATGATGCATGGCTATCCTATGATGTTTGAGTAGATCTGTTTTGTCCTATGGGATCATTGATGATCGTGATTCGTTTGGGTTGCATGTTTTATTATTGGTGCTGTCCTATGGTGCTCTCCGTGTCGCACAAGTGTGAGGGATCCCCGCTGTAGGGTTTGCAATATGTTCATGATTTTCTTATGGTGGGTGGCGTGAGTGATAGAAGAACAGACCCGAGTAAGTAGGTTGTTTGCGTATGGGAGTAAAGAGGACTTGATGCCTTATAATGCTATGGTTGGGTTTTACATTAATGATCTTTAGTAGTTGCGGATGCTTGCTAGAGTTCCAATCATAAGTGCATATGATCCAAGAAGAGAAAGTATGTTAGCTTATGCCTCTCCCTCAAATAAAATTGCAATAATGATTACCGGTCTAGTTATCGATTGCCTAGGGACAAATAACTTTCTTGTGTGACAAAAAGCTCTCTACTAAAACTAACTTAGTTGTGTCTTCATCTAAACAGCCCTACTTTTTATTTACGTGCTCTTTATTATCTTGCAAACCTATCCAACAACACCTACAAAGTACTTCTAGTTTCATACTTGTTCTAGGTAAAGCGAACGTTAAGCGTGTGTAGAGTTGTATCGGTGGTCGATAGAACTTGAGGGAATATTTGTTCTACTTTTAGCTCCTCGCTGGGTTCGACACTCTTACTTATCGAAAGAGGCTACAATTGGTCCCCTATACTTGTGGGTTATCAGACACTTCCTGTGCTGGTTCATTTATGAAGAAGACTATTGAATTACGGTGGGATCTTTTGGAAAGAATTAAACTTAACTCTGAAGATTGGGAACTCGACGAAGGTAAAGAGTCAGGTATTAAACTTAAGTATGATTGTGTTAAGTCTTTTATGGATACCGATGCTTTTCAAAAGTTTAGCACTAAATATGGACTTGACTCTGAGATAGTAGCCTCCTTTTGTGAATCATTTGCTACTCATGTTGAACCCCCTAAAGAGAAGTGGTTTAAATATCACCCACCTATTAAAGAGGAAATTAAAGAACCAGTACCAGTTAAAGAAGAAACTATACTTTATAATGGTGATCTAGTTGTTCCTTCTGCTTATATTGAGAAACCAACTTTCGCTGTTAGGATTAAGGAACATGCTAAAGTTTCAAATGTGGTTAACAAAAGCTATATTAGAACACCTAAACCTAATGAACAAATTAAAGTTGAACCTAGTATTGCTATGGTTAAAGATCTCCTGGAAGAAGATATGGATGGGCATGTTATTTACTTCTGTGAAGAAGCTGCTAGAATTGCTAAACCTGATAAAAAGAGATAAACATAGACATGTGGTTGGCATGCCTGTTATTTTAGTTAAATTAGGAGATCACCATTATCATGGTTTATGTGACACAGGTGCTAGTGTGAGTGCTATTCCTTACACTTTATATGAAGAAATCATGAAATACATAACACCCGCTGAGATAGAAGAACTAGATGTTACTATTAAACTTGCTAATAGAGACACCATTACCAATTGGGATTGTTAGAGATGTTGAAGTCTTGTGTGGAAAAATAAAATACCCTATTCATTTTGTTGTTCTCGGTTCCCCACAAGATGACTTTTGTCTCATTATCTTTGGTAGACCTTTCTTGAATACAGTTAATGCTAAGATAGATTGTAAGAAGCAAACTGTTGGTGTTTCCTTTGGTGATGAGTCTCATGAGTTTAATTTTTCCAAGTTTAGTAGAAATCATCATGAAAAAGAATTGCCTAGTAAGGATGAATTCATTGGTCTTGCTTCTATTGATGTTCCACCTACTGATCCTTTAGAACAATATTTGCTAGACCATGAAAATGATTTACATATGGATTAAAGAAATGAAATAGATAAGGTTTTCTTTGAGCAACGTCCTTTGCTTAAACACAATTTTCCTATTGAAACTCTGGGAGGTCCTACTCCACCTAAAGGCGATCCTGTGTTTGAATTGAAAAAATTACCAGACACTTTGAAATATGCTTATCTCAATAAAAAGAAGACATATCCTGTTATTATTAGTGCTAACCTTTCAGAACATGAAGAGGAAATATTATTGGAAGTTCTAAGGAAGCACTGGGCTGCTATTAGATATACTCTTGATGATTTAAAGGGCATTAGTCCCACTCTATGTCAGCATAAAATTAATATGGAACCTGATGCTAAACCCGTTGTTGATCACCAACGTCGGTTGAATCCAAAAATGAAGGAAGTGGTAAGAACAGAAATCTTAAAACTTCTGGAAGCAGGTATAATCTATCCTATAGCTGATAGTAGATGGGTAAGTCCTGTTCATTGTGTCCCTAAGAAAGGAGGTATTACTGTTATTCCTAATGATAAGAATGAACATATTCCACAAAGAATTGTTACAGGCTATAGAATGGTAATTGATTACAGAAAATTAAACAAAACAACTAGAAAAATCATTACCCCTTGCCTTTTATTGATCAAATGCTTGAAAGATTATCTAAGCACGCACATTTTTGCTTCCTAGATGGATATTCTGGTTTTTCACAAATACCTGTTTCTCAACCTGGTCAAGAAAAGACTACTTTTACTTGTCCCATTGGAACTTATGCTTATAGACGTATGCCTTTTGGTTTATGTAATGCACCTGCTACCTTTCAAAGATGTATGACTGCTATATTCTATGAATTTTTTGAAAAGATTGTCGAGGTTTTCATAGATGACTTTTCCGTTTATGGGTAGTCTTTTGATGATTGTTTAAGCAATCTTGAGCGAGTTTTGCAGAGATGTGAACAAACAAATCTTGTCTTGAATTGGGAGAAGTGCCACTTTATGGTTAATGAAGGCATTGTCTTGGGTCATAAAATATCTGAAAGAGGTATTGAAGTAGACCAAGCTAAGGTTGATGCAATTGAGAAAATGCCATGTCCTAAGGACATCAAAGGTATTCATAGTTTCCTAGGTCATGCTGGTTTCTATAGGAGATATATCAAAGACTTTTCTAAAATTTCTAGGGCTCTTACTAATCTTTTTCAAAAGGGCATTCCTTTTGTTTTTGATGATGATTGTTTAGAGGCCTTTGAAACACTCAAGAAAGCCTTAATATCTGCACCTATTGTTCAACCACCTGATTGGAAGTTGCCTTTTGAAATTATGTGTGATGCTAGTGATTATGCTGTTGGTGTTGTTCTAGGACAAAGAGTTGATAAGAAACTTAATGTTATTCATTATGTTAGTAAAACTCTAGACAGTGCTCAAAGAAATTATGCTACTACTAAAATGAATTCTTAGCAGTGGTGTTTGCTTGTGATAAATTTAGATCTTATATTGTTGATTCCAAAGTAACTATTCACAATAACCATGCTACTGTTAAATATCTTATGGAAAAGAAAGATGCTAAACCTAGACTTATTCGTTGGGTTCTCTTGTTACAAGAATTTGATTTACATATCATTGATAGAAAAGGAGCTCAGAACCCCGTAGCTGATAAAATGTCTAGGCTTGAAAATGTGCTTGATGACCCACTACCTATTGATGATAGTTTTCCTGATGAGCAGTTAGCTGCAATAAATGTTGCTAATAGCACTCCTTGGTATGCTAACTATGCTAATTACATTGTTGCTAAATATTTACCACCTAGCTTTACATACCAGCTATAACATCCAAAATTTTCAATTTGGAATGTTATACACTAGATCATCGTTGCATATCATATTTATTGCATTTTGGTTGATCCTAGAATTTTTTCGCAACTCAAGGACCCTCGGAGAGAGTTGGGGATCTCGTTATTTTCATATTTGAGATTTGTCTCAAATTTTGAAAATAGGATAATTTGATTTTTATTTATTTTATCTACAATAATTTCTATTGCAAAAATATGAGAGAGGGAATAAAATGACTTTCCCAAAATAAAGAAATATTGAGGATTTAATAAAAAAAATCAAATAAGATTTTATTTGGTTTTATTTGCTATTTTATTTGAATTTAGGAAAAATGCGCGTTTTTCAAAATTGCACTTAGGCCCCAAATAAATGTTCATCCTGTGCGTCTTGATTTTAGAAACCGGGGAAAATTTATTTCAGGATTTTTGGAGTCCGTTTAGTATTTCTTTCATTAGTTTTTCTGCACGGAATTATTAAAAAAACGTCCGAACCGACCTTTATAAACCGCTGGCCCACCCGGGCCGAAACCCTAGCCGTCAGCGCCCGAAACCCTAGCCCCGCCCGACCCCGCCACCGACGCCGCCGCCCGCCGTCGCCGATGCCGCCACCCGCCGCCGCCGACGCCGCCGCCCCCGCCGGACCCCGCCGCCCGAGGTTTACCTCGATCCCGCCGCCGGTTTTCCCGGAAAAACCGTTCGGTTTTCGTCGGTTTTTTTAGATCCGTTTTTTTATTAGAACGATTTTTTTACGCTTTAGGCTAATTAGCAAGCGTTCGCTCGTTCGTTCGTTTTAACGAACGTGTTCGTTGTTTAGATCCAGTTAATGAACGTTCGTTCGTTAAACTGTTCGTCGTTTTTCTTTTTCTCGGATTAAATCCGCGACTTCCTGATCGAGATTTCTGATCCGATTTTCGTTTTAGTATAACTTCCCGCTCGTTTATCGGAATCAGGCAATTCAAGCGCCTGGAGTTTCGTCTCAAAACCCTCTTTCCGTTTAACCAACTTAAACAAGTTTTTGCTTCTGTAAAAATTGCCTCAGATCCAGAATAGTAAATGAAGCCCGTTTCTTTTGCCGTTTGTCTTTTGTTGCTTCGTTCGATTTGATTCTTTTTGTCAACCGGAGTTCTTAAGTTGAACTTTCTGGTTAGATCTCTTATTTGAGTTTTACCTGTGCATTAGTTGAGTACTTATTGTATGCTTGTTTGTTTGCGATAGAGTACCCGGAGTGCGCCGCTTGCTACTTCGAATCATTAGGTTTCCCGGATCATCAGCAAGGCAAGTAACACTTTGATCATACCTTCTACTACCCAGTTTTATTGCATTAGATCAATCCTTACACATTGCATGATTAAGATCTAATTAAATTGTGGGTTTGGGAAGTAGTTGAGGTAGTACCTATTACCTGTTTATTATCAAACCTTTGGGAGTTACTTCTACGTTTGCTTATTATTGCTATGCTATGCTAGTAGACGTGGATTGGGTGAGTGATATCCATGACAGATGTGAGATTTTTAAATCAATGGTTTATCTAAGGTGGCAACTTAAATACACATCTGGGTGGATTGAGGTACCTGGGTATTCCAGGATTGCCTGTTTTCTTTTGGACCGCCACCCAGGCTCAAAGGGATCATGAGATTATTCATGCTAGAAACTTCTGTGTGCAGCCACAAGCTATTATGGGCTCTAGCATAGTTGACTAAGTCGTGCGAACTCTTACAGTGGTAGACTAGCAGATGTAGGGGATGTAGGTGGTACGGTCTACCCATCGTAAGGTGCTAGCGCTTCTGAAAGACTATGTCTCGGTCATCCATTTCTCAAACACCAGGTAGTGCGAGAAATCCAATGGAGGAGATCGAGTCTTGTGGGGAAAAGTGCGCAAACCTCTGCAGAGTGTATAAACTAATCATGGTTAGCCGTGTCCTCGGTTATGGACATCTTGAGTATCTAGTACCTGGATTATCATGTGAATCTCAGCATGTTACTATAAAATTTAATTTGATGGTTTTTTTAATGATGTTACTTAATTGGGATTGAGAATGCTGTCAACCATTCTCAATGTTCAACAACCACCATAATAGTTAAATAAATTTATTCCTTTGCAGTAGGGAAAAATTGGCTTTACGCAAAACTGTAACCATAGAGCTTACCACCAGCCAAATATGCATATAGTATAGCTGTTTCATTCCATTATTCTCTATGTGTTACATTGCCAGCATATTCCATGTGCTGACCCGTTTTCGGGCTGCAAATTAATGTTGCACACTTTTTAGACGACGATTAAGGAGTTTTAGGTCGTGGTTCTATACTCAGTGATGCCGTTGGAGTTGATGGACTCACTTATCTTCCAAGCCTTCCGTTGTTATCATTATTAGATGGCCTTAAGCCACATTTATTGTAATAAGATCTCTATTGAGACACTTGATGTACTAAGTGTGTGATTGCTACTCTATTATAAATCCTTCAAGTACTGTGTGGTGTCAGCATTACTGATCCAGGGATGACACCGGAGCACAGAGATTGGACCGTTTGAGGTCTGGTTGCTACAAGATGGTATCAGAGCACACGCTGACTGTAGGACATGACCACTAAGCTAAAGACCTAGATCACTACTCACTCTCTTCTCTTCTGACCTCTCATCTTTTCTACTCTTTAGGATGGCGGATGCAAGGAACAAGTTCACGCAACCGGATGAAGATACACCCTTTGGACGTCACTTGAAGGAAGTCACTAGATATCTAAACATAAGAGTACCAAGCTTCACCAGAACCTACAACGCCACTTTACCTTAAGAAGAGCATTGGATGATTCAAGTTCAAGTTCCAGGAAGGACGTTCATGCCAGTCACTGAGCCCATAGAGTTTTCTTTTGATGCACCAACTTGGAGTCTAGGAAAGAGCATGGCAGCTCACATCGCCATGGGACGCATTGGAGAAGTCTACCGAAATGATCTCAGGGATACTATCTACCAGATTTGTGGGCGCCGAGATGAGCACTGGGAGATGATCAGCACCAGAAAGGATAGATCAATTGCAGCTTTTATCCAAGAGTTAAACCAACACATTCAACGTCAGGAGAACCAGATGTGCGCCAACATGATAGACCTGAAGAAGGAAAAGACAAGAATCAAGGAACTGGAGGAAGAACTCAAGGCTACACGTGAAGATTATGAAGAGGAAATCAAAGTATTAGTGGGGAAGAATGACAATCTGATCAAGAAGATTGGAATATTTATGGGAGGCCCTACACCAGTAGAAGAAGACGAAGAACCCAAGGAGATTCGCTTGGAAGACTACATCATCATCGATGACACCGACTTGGATCCAGATGATAGCGATGATGACTATGTTGATGAAGCTGGAGCAGATATCATGGAGTCTGCAACCGAAGAATATTTCTAGCAGACCACCTCATCAGTAGTAGTAGTCCACCATATAAATATATTAGTCCGAGCACATTTGCGATAGTTAGATCGATTGTATGCCCTTGTTTGACTGACTGAGTGAATTGTTTGCTTTTGCCTCATGTGCATATGGCTAGTGTTTTCTCTTTAGACCCCCTCTATTCTTAAATCTCATCTTTTCTAAACCCTCAGATGCCTCCAAGACGTGACCCCGATTTACCTTTCCACCGGAGCTCACCCAGTTGATCTAGCAGCAGAACACATTGATGCAGTTGCTAGTCCAGAATCAGAATCAGGGGAATAACAACAACAACCCACCACCACCACCACCACCTGTTGATCACTTAGCCCGTTTTCTTAGGCTGAATCCGCCGGTGTTTTCCAGTAGCACCGAGCCGATAGTAGCAGATGATTGGCTCCGCAAGACAGCTAGAGAGTTGACCACAGCAGGATGCACTGATGCGGAGAAGGTGAAGTTTGCCGCACATCAGCTTGAAGGACCCGCAGCATCATGGTGGGAGAATTTCACAGCCACTTTCCCTGTCGATACTGTCACACGGGACTAGTTCCAGCAGGCTTTCCGTACTGCCCATGTTTCAGCAGGAGCTATGGCCATGAAGAAGCGAGAGTTTCGCAACTTGCGCCAAGGAGGACGGACAGTTGGCCAGTATGTGGAGGACTTTAGTAAGTTAGCACGTTATGCCCCGGATGACGTTGCTACGGATGCCGCTAAGCAGGAGAAGTTTCTGGAAGGACTGAATGATGAGTTGAGCATGCAGTTGATGGTAGCAACCTTCAACAACTACTAGGAGTTGGTAGATCGTGCTCTTATGATTGAAGGGAAGCAGCAGCAAATTGAAAATCGCAAGAGGAAGTATACACAAGGAAAGTACAATTCAGGAGCTCAGTAGAAGCCACAATTTACCCCTAGACCGGGAACATTTTCAGCATACCCATGGAGGAGGTAGCTCGCACAATCACAATGGCCCCGGGAATGGTAATGGGAATGGAGGAAGCAACGGCCAGAACCACACCAACCCATCAACCCCAGCCAAGAAAGACCTGAGCCAAGTCACTTGCTTTAAGTGCCAGAAGACCGGACATTATGCCAATGAATGTCCTGAATCACAGAATGGAAATGGCAATGGAAGCTCTGGGAAGAAGCCGAACCCTTTCAACAGGGGACAGGTGAACCACATTAGTGTGGAGGAGGTTGAGGAGCAGCCGGATGTAGTAATCGGTAAGTTTTTGGTTAAGTCATTTACTGCACTCATTCTTTTCGATACTGGTGCATCGCATTCATACATATCAAGGGGATTTGTGGATAAGTATAAACTGCCAACCCAAGCCCTTAGGTTACCCATATTAGTAACCTCACCTGGAGCAGAATATATGGCTAGTCTATGGTGTGATCGGTTACCATTAAGGATTGGTAACTATGTTTTTCCCTCGGACCTAATAGTATTGGAATCCCAAGGATTGGATGTGATATTAGGCATGGATTGGTTATCAAAGTATGAAGGGAATATTGAATGTGCTAGTAAGTCAATTTTGCTTACCACCCCAGAAGGGAGAAGGATCAAGTATGTATCCCGACATGTGCCAAAGAGGACTCAAATAAATTGTTTAACCAGAGTTGTGCAGGAGGAAGTACCAGTAGTGAAGGATTTCCCCGAAGTATTTCCAGAAGAGTTGCCAGGCATGCCGCCGGATAGAGATATTGCATTTTTGATTGAGCTATTGCCAGGCACAGGGCCAATATAAAAGAGAGCATATAGGATGCCTGCAAAGGATTTGGTGAAAATTAAGAAGCAAATTAAGGAGTTACTGGATAAAGGATATATTCGCCCAAGTTCTTCACCTTGGGGATCGCCAGTACTTCTAGTAGAAAAGAAGGATGGATCGTTAAGGATGGTTGTCGATTATCGAGGATTGAATGAAGTAACCATCAAGAACAAGTACCCACTACCGATGATCACTGATCTGTTTGATCGATTGCAAGGAGCTAAGGTATTTTCCAAGATTGATCTTCTTGGAAAGCTCAGAGAACATCAATTATATGCCAAGTTTAGCAAATGTGAGTTTTGGTTGAAGGAAGTTGGATTTCTCGGACACGTTATATCCGGAGAAGGTATAGCAGTAGATCCCACTAAAGTTGATATCGTGACCAAGTGGGAAGCACCAACCACCGTGGGAGAGATCCAGAGTTTTCTTGGACTCGCAGGATACTACCGGAGGTTTATTGAGAATTTCTCAAAGATTGCGAAGCCTATGATGGAGTTGTTGAAGAAGGATACCAAGTTCATATGGACGGAGGAATGCGAGGCTAGTTTTCAAGAATTCAAGAAACATTTGGTTACCTCACCAGTGTTGATTTTGCCAGACCAGACCAAGGATTATGAGGTGTATTGCGGCGCTTCACGTCGAGGACTTGGAGCAGTGCTTATGCAGGAAGGGAGAGTTGTTTCATATGTCTCATGACAGCTTAGGCCTCACGAGTTGAATTATGCTACGCATGATTTAGAGTTAGCAGCCGTAGTGCATGCATTGAAGACTTGGAGACATTTTCTGATTGGAAACCATTGCGAAGTGTATACGGATCATAAGAGTTTGAAGTATATTTTCACACAGAAGGAGTTGAATCTCAGACAAAGGAGATGGTTGGAGCTCATCAAGGATTATGATATGAAATTGCATTATCACCCTGGAAAGGCTAACGTAGTAGCTAACGCATTAAGCCGTAAGAGCCACATCAACACCTTAATGACGGGAGATTTACCAAGGGAGTTAGCCGAAAATCTTCAAGAGTTATGTTTAGAAATAGTCCCGAGAGGCTATGTAGAAGCATTGGAGATTCAGTCTACATTGATGGATAAAATCAGAGAAGCCCAAAGGACCGACAAGGAGATTGCTTCTATTAAGGAGAAAATTAGCAAAGGAAAAGCTAAGGGATTTCGTGAGGATGAGCACGATACCCTATGGTTTGAAGACCGTGTTTATGTGCCAAATGATCCGGAGATTAGGAAGCTAATTCTGCAAGAGGCCCATGATTCACCATATTCGATTCACCCAGGAAATACCAAGATGTATTTAGATTTGAAGGATATTTTTTGGTGGACCAGAATGAAGAAGGATATTGTGGAGTACATAGCAGTTTGTGATGTATGTCAGAGAGTGAAGGCAGAGCATTAGAAGCCAGCAGGATTGCTACAACCATTGCCAATACCCGAATGGAAGTGGGATAAGCAAGGCATGTATTTTATTACAGGATTGCCCAGCACACGTTCAGGCTATGACTCGATATGGGTTGTAGTCGATCGTTCGACAAAGGTAGCTCATTTCATTCCAGTGAAGACTACCTATACCAGTGCAAAGTTGGCAAAGATATACATGACTAGGATCGTATGTCTGCATGGAGTTCCAAGGAGCATTGTATCGGATAGAGGAATCCAGTTTACTTCAAAGTTCTGGAATCAGTTGCATGAGACTTTGGGAACCAGACTAGAGTTTAGCACAGCTTTCCACCCGCAGACAGATGGACAGACTGAGAGAGTCAACCAGATCTTGGAGGATATGCTAAGAGTTTGTGCGCTAGATTACAGATCTAGTTGGGACGAGAATTTGCCGTATGCAGAATTCTCTTACAACAACAGCTATCAATCCAGTTTGAAGATGGCCCCTTTCGAAGCCTTGTATGGAAGGAGGTGCAGGACCCCATTGTCCTGGGATGAACTTGGAGATCGCCAGTTGTTTGGACCAGATCTGATAAAGGAATCTGAACAGAAAGTGAAATTAATTTGCGACAGGCTGAAGGTAGCTCAATCCAGGCAGAAGAGTTATGCAGATTCTAAACGCAAGGAGACAATTTACAAAGTCGGAGACCGAGTCTATCTTCGAGTATCACCACTTCGAGGAGTTAAGCGCTTTGTAGTTAAGGGAAAGTTAGCGCCACGTTTTGTAGGCCCATACAAAGTGTTGGAACATATGGGAGAAGTTGCCTACAAGTTGGAATTGCCCAAAGGATTGTCAGGAGTTCACAGCGTGTTCCATGTATCCTAGTTGAAGAAGTGCCACGCAGAGATGGCCCACATACCGCTAAGAGATACGGTACCACTGGAAGCAATTCAGTTGGACAGTGAATTGACCTATGAGGAGAAACCGGTTAAGATTCTAGAGTATGCCAGTCGAGTCACCCGCAACAAGGTTATCAAGTTTTGCAAGGTTCAGTGGAGCCACCACACGGAGGATGAAGCCACCTGGGAACGAGAGGAAGATTTGCTGAAGGACCACCCTCACCTATTTTCTAGCCAACCCGAATCTCGA
This sequence comes from Triticum aestivum, assembly GCF_018294505.1. NCBI lineage: Eukaryota > Viridiplantae > Streptophyta > Magnoliopsida > Poales > Poaceae > Triticum > Triticum aestivum. Next base: position 338,490,822 of record NC_057800.1, on the reverse strand, counting down.
GGGCGAGATTCATCTTAAGGGGGGTAGGTTTGTAACATCCCAAATTTTCAATTTGGAATGTTATACACTAGATCATTGTTGCATATCATATTTATTGCATCTTGGTTGATCCTAGAAATTTTTCGCAACTCAAGGACCCTCGGAGAGAGTTGGGGATCTCGTTATTTTCATATTTGAGATTTGTCTCAAATTTGGAAAATAGGATCATTTGATTTTATTTATTTTATCTACAATAATTTATATTGCAAAAATATGAGAGAGAGAATAAAATGACTTTCCCAAAATAAAGAAATATTGAGGATTTAATAAAAAAATCAAATAAGACTTTATTTGGTTTTATTTGCTATTTTATTTGAATTTAGGAAAAATGCGTGTTTTTCAAAATTGCACTTAGGCCCTAAATAAATGTTCATCCTGTGCGGCTTGATTTTAGAAGCCGGGGAAAATTTATTTCAGGATTTTTGGAGTCCGTTTAGTATTTCTTTCGTTAGTTTTTCTGCATGGAATTATAAAAAAACGTCCGAACCGACCTACGGGCCGTGCTAGGCCCGGACTCCCCGGACCCAGCCTCTATAAACCGCCAGCCCACCCGGGCCGAAACCCTAGCCCCGCCCAACCCCGCCGCCGACGCCGCCGCCCGCCGCCGCCCGCCGCCGCCTTGCCGGACCCCGCCGCCGCCCGAGGTTTACCTCGATCCCGCCGCTGGTTTTCCCGGAAAAACCGTTCGGTTTTCGTCGTTTTTCTTAGATCCATTCTTTTATTAGAACGATTTTTTTACTCTTTAGGCTAATTAGCGAGCGTTCGCTTGTTTATTCGTTTTAACGAACATGTTCGTCGTTTAGATCCAGTTAACGAACGTTCGTTCGTTAAACTGTTCGTCGTTTTTCTTTTTCTCGGATTAAATCCGCGATTTTCTGATCGAGATTTCTGATCCGATTTTCGTTTTAGTGTAACTTCCCGCTCATTTATCGGAATCGGGCGATTCAAGCGCCTTGAGTTTCGTCTCGAAACCCTCTTTCCGTTTAACCAACTTAAACAAGTTTTTGCTTCTGTAAAAATTGCCTCAGATCCAGAATAGTAAACGAAGCCTGTTTCTTTTGCCGTTTGTCTTTTGTTGCTTCGTTCGATTTGATTCTTTTTGTCAACCAGAGTTCTTAAGTTGAACTTTCTGGTTAGGTCTCTTATTTGAGTTTTACCTGTGCATTAGTTGAGTACTTATTGTATGGTTGTTTGTTTGCGATAGAGTACCTGGAGTGCGCCGCTTGCTACTTCGAATCGTTAGGTTTCCCGGATCATCAGCAAGGTAAGTAACACTTTGATCATACCTTCTACTACCCAGTTTTATTGCATTAGATCAATCCTTACACATTGCATGATTAAGATCTAATTAAATTGTGGGTTTGGGAAGTAGTTGAGGTAGTACCTATTACCTGTTTATTATCAAACCTTTGGGAGTTACTTCTACGTTTGCTTATTATTGCTATGCTATGCTAGTAGACGTGGATTGGGTGAGTGATATCCATGACAGATGTGAGATTTCTAAATCAATGGTTTATCTAAGGTGGCAACTTAAATACACATCTGGGTGGATTGAGGTACCTGGCTATTCCAGGATTGGCTGTTTTCTTTTGGACCGCCACCCAGGCTCAAAGGGATCATGAGATTATTCATGCTAGAAACTTCTGTGTGCAGCCACAAGCTATTATGGGCTCTAGCATAGTTGACTAAGTCGTGCAAACTCTTACAGTGGTAGACTAGCAGATGTAGGGGATGTAGGTGGTACGGTCTACACATCGTAAGGTGCTAGCGCTTCTAAAAGACTATGTCTCGGTCATCCGTTTCTCAAACACCAGGTAGTGCGAGAAATCCAACGGAGGAGATCGAGTCTTGTGGGGAAAAGTGCGCAAACCTCTGCAGAGTGTATAAACTAATCATGGTTAGCCATGTCCCCGGTTATGGACATCTTGAGTATCTAGTACCTGGATTATCATGTGAATCTCAACATGTTACTATAAAATTTAATTTGATGGGTTTGTTTAATGATGTTACTTAATTGGGATTGAGAATGCTGTCAACCATTCTCAATGTTCAACAACCACCATAATAGTTAAATAAATTTATTCCTTTGCAGTAGGGAAAAATTGGCTTTATGCAAAACTGTAACCATAGAGCTTACCACCAGCCAAATATGCATATAGTATAGCTGTTTCATTCCATTATTCTCTATGTGTTACATTGCCAGCATATTCCATGTGCTGACCCATTTTCGGGCTGCAACGTTAATGTTGCAGACCTTTCAGACGATGATTAAGGAGTTTTAGGTCGTGGTTCTATACTCAGTGATGCCGTTGGAGTTGATGGACTCACTTATCTTCCAAGCCTTCCGCTGTTATCATTATTAGATGGCCTTAAGCCACATTTATTGTAATAAGATCTCTATTGAGACACTCGATGTACTAAGTGTGTGATTGCTACTCTGTTATAAATCCTTCAAGTACTGTGTGGTGTCAGCATTACTGATTCAGGGATGACACCGGAGCACAGAGATTGGACCATTTGAGGTCTGGTCGCTACACCAGCAAAAGAAAAAATTCTTCTATGATTTGAGACATTACTTTTGGCATGACCCACATCTTTATAAAGAAGGAGTAGATGGTATTATTAGACGTTGTGTACCTGAGAATGAACAGGGACAAATCCTACGGAAATGTCACTCCGAGGCTTATGGGGGGCATCATGCTGGAGATAGAACTACTCACAAGGTATTGCAATCTGGATTTTATTGGCCTACTCTCTTCAAGGATGCCCATAAGTTTGTCTCTTCTTGTGATGAATTTCAAAGAATAGGTAATATCAGTAAGCGTCAAGAAATGACTATGAATTATTCACTTGTCGTTGAACCATTTGATGTTTGGGGATTTGATTACATGGGACCTTTTCCTTCCTCTTATGGGTATACACATATTTTGGTTGCTGTTGATTATGCTACTAAATGGGTAGAACCTATTCCAACTAGTAGTGTTGATCACAACACCTCTATTAAAATGCTTAAGGAAGTTATTTTCCCAAGGTTTGGAGTCCCTAGATATTTAATGACTGATGGTGGCTCACATTTTCCCAAGATGCTTGCTAAGTATGATGTTAACCACTGAATTGCATCACCCTATCATCCTCAGTCTAGCAGACAAGTTCTACTTAGCAATAGAGAAATAAAATTAATTTTGCAAAAGACTATTAATAGGTCCAGGAAGAATTGGTCTAAGAAATTAGATGATGCACTTTGGGCTTATAGAACAACATATAAAAATCATATGGGTATGTCTCCTTATAAAATGGTTTATGGAAAAGCTTGTCATTTGCCTCTTGAGTTAGATCATAAAGTATATTGGGCAGTTAAAGAACTCAACTACGATTTCAAACTTGCTAGTGAAAAGAAGTTATTTGATATAAGCTCCTTAGATGAATGGAGAACCCAAGCTTATGAGAATGCAAAGTTATTCAAAGAAAAGGTTAAAAGATGGCATGACAAAAGAATTCAAAAGTGTGAGTTTAAAGTTGGAGAATATGTTCTTTTGTACAACTATCGTTTTATATTTTTTGCAGGAATGCTCGTCTCGAAATGGGAAGGCCCATACATCATCGAGGAGGTTTACCGGTCTGGAGCCATCAAAATAAATAACTCCGAAGGTACTAACCCAAAGGTTGTCAATAGGCAACGAATAAAGCATTATATCTCAGGTACGCCTATCAATGTTGAAAGTAATATTATCCAAACTTTGACACTGGAAGAACACATAAAAGAGTCCTTCTGGAACACTCCAGAATCATGAAAATAAAGAGGTACGTGATACGGTAAGTAAACAGACTCCGAATCATCCGTAAAAATATTTTTTATCAGTTGTGGAATATTTTAAAATTTTGGAAATAAATAAACTTCCAGGAAGCGTCCCCTGGTGGGCACAAGACACCAGGGCGCGCCAGGCTTGCCCTGCGCTCCCAGGTGGGTTGTGCCCACCTGAGACACCCTCTGTACTCCGTTTTTCTACCATATACTTGTCCTCCAAGATAAAAAATCTATATATACTTCCCGAACCTGTTGATCACCATATCGTGAGAAATCCTCTGTTCTCTTTTCTTGCTGTTTCCGGCGCAGTTTTGAAAATATGTCATCCCGAGACTCCGACGGTGAGAGCAATGTCTCACATCTCATTGCTGACTTAAAGACCTATGGGGACCTATCTCCTTGGGGTCAAACTACGGATGATGAGGAGGATACTCACTTGATGAGGATCAATGATTCAAGCTCGGAGGAGGAAGATGTTCCTCTACCTCAACCTGGGGATATGCACACAAGAAGTCAGTCTCCCTAAGAGAGCTAACCGGTCTAATAACCGATCTATTCCTTCTCGTTTTCGGCAGAAAAGCAAAGGAGATTTATGTGACAAGATCTTGAAGCTGGACTTGGAGGTCAATGATTTAAAAGAGGAAATTGCTCTCCTCAACTACAATATGAAAAAGTTGAAGGCACAGTTGTCCTCACCACCACCATCTTCTTCACCACCAAAGAAGAGTATCGGGTATGGGCACTCCCCTTGGCTTCCGCCAAGCTTGGGGGAGGTGCCCTGGTATCGTATCATCCCACTATATTTTTTCTTTTACTTATCCTAGTTTGATCATTTTCTTTTAGATGAAATAAAGTTTAGTTCGATCCTTTCTTCTTTGAGAGTTTCCTTAGTGATCTATCCTTGTAATCATCTGCAAGTTATATAATAAAGTTAGTCTGAGCTTTTGCTTTATTTACTTTCATGTTGCAAATAAAGAAAAGATATAAAGAAAGAAAAAGAGGAGGGAAATAAACGAAGAAAGAAAATAAATCAATAAGATTATATACTAATCCTATGGTTGGTGATGGCACCACATATGGAAAAGTATAAATAGAAAATTTTATTAGAGATTGACAAACATAGCATTAATCAATGATGCAACTCATGAAAGAAATAATAAGGGAAGAGAAGATTCTCATAGAGATATACTATCCTAGAAATCTTTTATGATTGTGAGCCCTCATCAAAATATTATATGCCAAAATTGTTGATGTTGGACAAGGAAGACAACTTAATGATTTATGTTTGTTTATATTCAGATAGAAGTCATATTGTCATAGATCCTTTAACATGTGATGCTTGCCCCTGAGGGAGTCATGTATTAAGGGGTCCTCGGGCGTCCGGCCTGTGTAACATGGGTCGGACTATTGGGCCATGAAGATACAAGATAGAAGACTTCCTCTCGTATCCGGATGGGACTCTCCTTTGCGTGGAAGGCAAGCTAGGCGTCCGGATGTATTATTTCATTTCTCTGTAACCGACTTTGTATAACCCTAGGCCCCTCCGGTGTGTATATAAACTGGAGGGTTTAGTCCTTATGGACAATCACAATCATACAGGCTAGACATCTAGGGTTTAGCCATTACGATCTCGTGGTAGATCAACTCTTGTAATCCTCATATTCATCAAGACCAATCAGGACGTAGGGTATTACCTTCATCAAGAGGGCCCGAACCTGGGTAAAACATCGTGTCCCCTGTCTCCTGTTACCATCGACCTTAGACTTACAGTTCGGGACCCCCTACTCGAGATCCGCCGGTTTTGACAACGATAGCCCCTATCATTGCTAGCCAAAAATTCCGCACTAAGTAGAGATACTACTTGTGCATCCAAAAAACCTTAAACTCAAATATTTTTCAAGTGTCCACCATACCTACCTAGGGATTGAGCAAGATCTCTCAAGTAATTTGTCATCGGTGCAAAAAGGCAATAAAAATTCCTTCTAAAAGCATGAGATCATTTAGTGTAAGAGAAAATTGAGCGTTGTACGAACTTGGATGACAAAAAATAAAAGCGACAGACTGCATAATAAAGGTTTTCATCTTAAGGGGCAATACAACGTGATGTTCTCTTGCACTAAGGGATTGAGCATACAAACAAATAAGCGCATGGCAACCTCTGCTTCCCTCTGCGAAGGGTCTATCCTTTATTTTTATGCACTCACTTTTATGCAAAGAGTCAAAATTTTCCTTCTATTCCTTTTATTTTTCTCCTTTGGCAAGCATCATGTGGTGAGGAAAGATCTAGGCACATATGTCCAGTTGAATATAGATGGCATGAGTTATTATCATTGACACCACCCTTGAGGTGAGTATGTTGGGAGGCGAAACTATAAGCCCCTATCTTTCAATGTGTCCGTTTGAAACATTTTGCTCATGGGTACAAGGTGAGTGTTAGCAATCATAGAAGACTATATGATGGTTGAGTATGTGGACTTGCCTAAAGGCTCCGACACATGACCCTTCCTGAAAAGATGATGAATTGTAGTTGCAAAGTTGACTAAGAACATAGTTTGTCGGTTTCTAATAGAGTTTTTGCTTTATACGTTGTGTGATGAACTATTACTTATTCATGAGAAGTATATGATAAAAGTTCTTTGATAAAAGTCCTATGTTTAATGTTGTAATAATCAACATGATGCTTCTATGCCCGTATTTTATTTTATCGACACCTCTCTCTCAAAGCATGTGGACATGTTTTTCGATTTCGGTTTTCGCTTGAGGACAAGAGAGGTCTAAGCTTGGGGGAGTTGATACGTCCATTTTGCATCATCTTTTCTTACTATTATTTATAATGTTTTTATCCATAATAATGCTTTTTGGAGTAATTCTAATGCCTTTTCTCTCATAATTTGCAAGGAACACACCAAGAGGGAGAATTCCGGCAGCTGGAAATCTGGACCCGGAAAAGCTTCGTCACACCACCTATTCTGCACAACTCTAGATGAGATGAAACTTCACGAAGATTTTTTCTGGATTATTTAAGAAATACTGGAGCCTTTAGGCAAGCTAGGCGTCCCGATGTATTATTTCTTTTCTCTATAACCGACTTTGTATAACCCTAGGCCCCTTCGGTGTCTATTTAAACCTGAGGGTTTAGTCCTTAGGGACAATCACAATCATACATGCTAGACATCTAGGGTTTAGCCATTACGATCTCGTGGTAGATCAACTCTTGTAACCCTCAAATTCATAAAGATCAATCAAGCAGGACATAGGGTATTACCTCCATCAAGTGGGCCCGAACCTGGGTAAAACATCGTGTCCCCTGTCTCCTGTTACCATTGACCTTAGACGTACAGTTTGGGACGAATACCCGAGATCCGCTGGTTTTGACACCGACATTGGTGCTTTCATTGGGAGTTCCACTGTGACGTCGAAGTTAGGGTTGATGGCTTGCCTTGTTATCAAAGAAAGTATCATCGCCGGAGGAGCTCTGGCCTCAGGCCAAACCCTCCAGTTGGGCGGCTTTACCATGACCACCCGTTCGGCCGTTAAGCCGATGATGACTTCTCGGGTCATCGAAAATCGCCTCCGCATTGACTCTGAATACTCCAGACGGATGGATCCAGCGGAGTGGCCGTCTTTAAATGAACTCCTGGATCGCATCGCCGCCATGGGGTCGCTATTGACTATGATCACATTGGGCTTAAACCCGATTAGAGAGAAATCAAATCTCCGCCAATCACCCATCAGATAGCGGTTGTAGTAGAGCAAAACAACAATTCTTCCCCCATGCTGAAGACGAACTATGTTTGGATTTCTGAGCTCGAAGAGCCGGATACCCGTCTGCGGAACGACACTCCCAGTCCCCCGAACTTGGATTCGAGCATTGGGCCCGAAAAATCGTTTGACATCCCGGAGCCCGAACTAATGAGCTCGGAAGTTTTTCAGGCTCCGAACTCCAAATCGGGTCAAGGTTCGGATTTGAAACCACCCACCCACCAGAAGCAATATTCGCCAAGCAATTCCGGCCCGCCGTATATATGCGACCTCATGTACGTACGACAACAGCCTCAGGAAACAGTCCATCACTTTTGGGCCAGATTCCTCCTAGTGAAAGACAAGATTAAGGACTGCCACAACGAGGACGCGATTTCAGTATTCTGCAATAATTGCATAGACGAAGGAATCCTCAATGCCATCAACCCTGTCGCGTATTACACTTCGCTGACTTGGTAACCGTGGTGCAGAAGTACTGCACAATGGAAACCCCTCGGGCGAGCAAAATGGATGCACCCTCACGGGGCACCCGAACCCATAGTAAAGAAAACTAAACCCATTACGGGACGCAAAACCGTTCTAGAGGGATGGCTCGATAGCCCGTGCAAAATACACACGACACCGGATACCGTACCAACCCGCAGCCTTAGAGCATGTTGGATACTCCAGCAAGTGGCTAAGAGCGGTGAGGATATCCTCACCAAAAACACCGCGGCGCAACTCCCCCCCGGAAGACGACAACCTCGGAGTATTGACAGTCTTCGAGACTTTTGCTTCAAACAATCGGCACAAGAGGGCACTCCGCGACCTCGCCAAAGTCTGCCAAGTCACAACAATAAATCCTTGGAACGACACCGCCATAACTTTCAACGCCAGTGACGAACCAAAAATCCGGTCAGTCCGGGCACCAGCCGCCTTGGTCCTCAACCCAATTGTGGATGGCTTTCGGCTCACTAAAGTGCTCATGGACGACGGCAGCGGACTAAACCTCATCTACGAGGACACACCGAATAAAATGGAAATAGATAGGAGCCACATCGACCATAGTAATACGACCTTCCGAGGGATCATTCCCAGTCGGGAGGCATGACGCGCGGGGAAAATTACACTCGACATGGTATTCGGCACGCTGGAGAACTATCGGTCCGAAGAGATAACCTTCCAAGTGGCCCCTTTCAACAGTGGATATCATGCCCTGTTGGGGCGAGATGCATTCACACGCTTTCAAGCTATACCTCATTACGGGTATATGAAGCTCAAGATGCCCGGGCCCAACGGTATTATCACCCTTGCTAGTGATCCGGACATAGCCCTCCATGCTGAAAACAAAACAGCATCCCTGGCCCTCGAGGCATTGTCTGAGGCCCTCGCGGCCAAAGAGTTAACTGCACTATGCTCTACGGTGGATAGGGATGACGTAATCCTTGATAAGCGTCCCAAATCCACCTCCTTCAAACCAGCAGACGAAATAGTCAAATTTCAAGTCCACCCGACGGACCCCAAGAAGACAGCTTCCATTGGGGCACAGCTGGACCCAACGGTAGACGCCGCACTACGAATGTGTAACGCCCCGAGACTGTTGCGCCAGTTGTCTTCTAGTTATGCGCGGTGTTGCCTTGTCATTCACTTGCGTGTTGCATCTTGCCATGTCATCATGTGCATTACATCATCATGTTTTCAAAAACTTGCATCCGTCCCAGTCTCCTCATTCTTTCCGTTGTCCGTTCTGAGCCCAGACACACTTGCACGCGCCCGTGGCATGTCCAAAATATTATTTTATAAGTGGCCAGAAGATGTTCTCGGAATGGGTTGAAAGTTGGCGTGCGGTCTTTTTATAGTGCAGGTAGATGCATGTCAAGTTTCATCGCATTCGGAGTCCGTTTGACCCCCCAACGGATAACTATAGCGACATTATAGTCGGTCAAATCGTCGGGCGTTTCCGGTCTTCGGAAACGGTTGCTGGGTTGCATTCCCCCTCTCTCTTCTCAGCCCAACCACACACTTGACCTCGTTCGCCTAACCCCTCTTTGCACAATGCATCGACCCCTCGCGTGAGCGTCCGAAACTGCCCCCAACCCGAACCGCTCAGTCATCACCGTTGCATTCAGATCATCCCCTAACATCTATAAGACATCTTCATTTTATTTATTGGACTCCCTAGCCTATTTTTCTCGACCGCCCGATTACGATCGGACGGGCTGAATATCCCTTCCCAAAACCCACTTAATATATATACAGGGCCAACCCTAGGATGTAGGTGGCTTGTCCCATCCTTCCCACTCCGCCGCCATCATCTCTCTCGGGATCTCACCCGAGCCAACCAGCGCCCTCCACCGATCTACCAACCGAAGCAGCCTCCTCCTTCCTCATTTTCCCATCGGGCCAACCATCTCCTCTCCCTCGATCCACCCATTCCCGCAGCTCCTCCCCACGGTTTCCAGGCCGAGCGAGCTCGATCTCCAGCAGCAGCACCATGGCGCCCGGAGCATCCCACACCGCCGTCTATAAGCAGCAACTCGTCGCCGGCCTCCCCTGCCTCGGCCACTTGTGGATTCAGCGCCTCATCGCCCGGATCCATCCGTCTTCGCGTCGTCCGCGCCACAAACTGCCCTCTTGGCCTGCCTCCAGCGCACCGCCGTCCAGGACCCTGCGGGCTGCTCCACTTGCCGGAGTTGGAGTCCCGCAGGTCACGACTCCTCGACCTCCTCCTCGCCAGAGTCCCACACAAGCCGCCGCTGCGGGTCGTCCCAACGCCTTCCCCATCTCCGGTCGCTCACTGCCGGCGGCCTCGTTCCACTCCTCTCCTCCCCTGCTGATCCCTTCCTCCCCGTGCTTCCCTTTCTTTCTCACATATCTATCTCACACACAGGGAACCACCATGGCCGCCGCCCATTCGTCGCCCCGCTACCGGATCCGCCTAGCTCCGGCCCGTCCCCGGCGGATTCGCTCTGTCGTCTCCATACAAGCCCCGCCGCGCCGGAGTTCCGCAATTTCCATCGCGTGCTCGCCACCTTTCTGCTTCACGTCGTGCAGCCATGCCCGCTGCGCACATGTCGAGCTGCTCTGCTTCGCCCGCTCGTCCCCGTTGACCCGGTTCAAGCGCTAGCGTGGCCAGCCTCCTGGGCCGCAAGCTAGCGCCAGGCCTCCTCTAATTCCGACCGGGCCTCGACCCATGGTGAGCAGCACCCGAGCCCCCTGCACTGTTGGGCCAGTTAGATTCGGCCCGCTTCTGTTTTTTCCTATCAGCGAATTTCCTATTTTTCCAGAGTTACCAGTTTTGTAGAAAACCCCCTAAGTTTCATGCATATCCTAACTCACCAACCGTGCATCAGTTTAAAATAAGTTATATATGAAAAATGCTTAGAATTTTGTCTAGTTCCATAATATCCAACTTTCATGCATGTTTAAAATGTTTAAAATGCTGTTTGCTTAAATTTTCTCAAATGCCATCCTAAAATGCTTTATTTTATAACTAAATAACCGTAGCTCGGTTTTAAATAATCTTTATATGTAATTGGGGTAGAAAAATGCATAGATTATCTTGGTGCACTCATATTTCATGTTTAACAACTCTAAAATATGGTTTAGGGCAGAACAATACCAAATCCATAATTTGCATATGAGGATTTTCCGGATTTGTTGTTTGTTATATCCGGCCTCATTTAAACTTGCCTTGATAGGTAGTTTTCACATACTTCACCTCTTGCCATGTTTAACAACATTTAATATTGTTGAGTACATAAATGGGAGAGAACTAAATAAGTCATGTGGTGTTCCGTCAATATGCAACTCATTGCATATTGAGCTCCACTTAATTTGTAGTGTTGTTTGTTGCACTTTGCCATGACATGCATATTTAAACCGGACATGCATCATACTTGATTGTGCATCATGCCATGTTATGTGATGGTTGTTTACTATGTTGTTTGCTCCTTTCCGGTGTTACTTCTTCTTGCTAGTTCCGGTAATGTCGCGTTTGTGAGGATCCGTTCGACTACGTCCGTTTGTCTTCTTCATGGACTCGTTCATCTTCCTTGTGGGATTTCAGGCAAGATGACCATACCCTCGAAATCACTTCTATCTTTGGTTGCTAGTTGTTCGCTCTATCGCTATGTCGCGCTACCTACCACTTGTTATATCAAGCCTCCCATATTTCCATGTCAAGCTTCTAACCCACGTTCCTAGCAAAACGTTGTCTGGCTATGTTACCGCTTTTGCTCAGCCCCTCTTATAGCGTTGCTAGTTGCAGGTGAAGCTGAAGTTTGTTCCATGTTGGAACATGGATATGTTGGGATATCACAATATCTATTATTTTAATTAATGCATCTATATACTTGGTAAAGGGTGGAAGGCTCGACCTTATGCCTGGTGTTTTGTTCCACTCTTGTCGCCCTAGTTTCCGTCATACCGGTGTTATGTTCCTTGATTTTGCGTTCCTAACGCGGTTGGGTGTTATGGGAACCCCTTGACAGTTTTCTTTGAATAAAACTCCTCCAGCAAGGCCCAACCTTGGTTTTACATTTTCCTAACAACCTATCACCCTTCCCTTGGGCCGGCCAACCCGAGGGTCATCTTTTTTTAACCCCCCGGGCCAGTGCTTCTCTAAGTGTTGGTCCAAACTGAGTAGACTGTGGGGCCACCTCGGGGAAACTTGAGGTTTGGTTTTACTCGTAGGATGTCTCATCCGGTGTTTCCCTGAGAACGAGATATGTGCAGCTCCTATCGGGATTGTCGGCACATCGGGCGGCTTTGCTGGTCTTGTTTTACCATTGTTGAAATGTCCTGTAACCGGGATTCCGAGACTGATCGGGTCTTTCCGGGAGAAGGAATATCCTTCGTTGACCGTGAGAGCTTGTGATGGGCTAAGTTGGGACACCCCTACAGGGTTTGAACTTCTAAAAGCCGTGCCCGCGGTTATGTGGCAGATGAGAATTTGTTAATGTCCGGTTGTAGAGAACTTGACACTTGACTTAATTAAAATGCATCAACCGCGTGTGTAGCCATGCTGGTCTCTTTTCGGCGGTGTCTGGGAAGTGAACACAGTTCTTGTGTTATGCTTGAACGTAAGTAGTTTCAGGATCACTTCTTGATCACTTCTAGCTTCTCGACCATTGCGTTGCTTCTGTTCTCGCTCTTATTTGCGTATGTTAGCCACCACATATGCTTAGTGCTTGCTGCAGCTCCACCTCACTACCTTCTCCTACCCATAAGCTTAAATAGTCTTGATCGCGCGGTGTGAGATTGCTGAGTCCTCGTGACTCACGGATACTTCCAAACAGTTGCAGGTGCCGATGATACCAGTGCAGGTGACGCACCCAGATCAAGTGGGAGCTCGATGAAGATCTTGGTCGTTGTTTTGTTTTGTTTCCTTTTGATCAGTAGTGGAGCCCAATTGGGATGATCGGGGATCTGGCATTTGGGGTTGTCTTCTTTTATTTTGGTTCTGTAATCGGACCATATTTGTATTTTGGATGATGTATGTTTAACTTGTTATTTGTGTGAAGTGGCGATTGTAAGCCAACTCTTTATCCCATTATTATTCAGTACATGGGATTGTGTGAAGATTACCCACTTGCGACTGAACTTTCCTGCGCGAGAACTGGGACATATTCGCCTGGCACCCTTCTGATATGCCAGGAATCCCACGCAGGCTGGCCGAACACAGCCTCAATATAAGGAAGGGATATAAGCCGGTCAAGCAAACACCGCAGCGCTTTTTCGAACCTAAACAACAAGCTATGGGGGAGGAGCTAGCGAAGTTAATTGAGGCCAGATTCATTAGAGAAATAAAATGCCCGGACTGGCTAGCAAACCTGGTGATGGTGCCAAAGAAGGACAAATCCTAGCGCCTGTGCGTCGATTTCAAAGACCTCAATAAGGCTTGCCCTAAGGATCCCTTCCCCCTCCCCCGCATCAATCAGATTATTGATGCTACTACAGGACACGACTCACTATGTTTCCTTGACGCATACTCCGGATACCATCAAATTAAAATGAAGGAGTCCGATCAAGCCGCAACGGCATTCATCACCCCATACGGGTCTTTTTGCTTCAACACTATGCCCCTTGGGCTTAAAAACGCTGGCGCTACCTACCAACGCATGATTCAAACGTGCCTGGAGAAACAAATCAACAAGATAGTTGAAACATATGTGGATGACATCATCATCAAGACTAAGCACGTCGAGTCGTTAATAGACGACCTGCGTCTCACATTCGACAACCTCCGGACATATGACGTCAAGATCAATCCGGAAAAGTGTGTTTTCGGCGTTCCTGCCGGAAAACTGCTAGGCTTCATCGTTTCCAATAGAGGAATTGAGGCAAATCCAGCCAAAATCCGAGCTTTGTCACAATTGGCTACACCAATAGGCCTTAAACAGGTCCGAAAACTAGCCGGATGCGTGACATCTTTAAGCTGATTTATCTCCACACTAGGAGAAAAAGCATTGCCACTTTATCGCCTTCTCCGACGTACCGACCATTTCGAGTGGACGAAAGCGGCAACGGCTGGACTGGAGGAAATAAAGGCTCTTTTAGCAAGCAACCCAATCCTGGCCACACCAAACGTCGGTGAACTGATGTTATTATACATCTCTGCAACACACCAGGTGGTGAGCGCAGTGCTCATCGTTGAGCGAGAGGAGGACGGACACAAGTTCCCACTTCAGAAACCGGTATACTACGTATCCGCTATCCTCACACCATGCAAATCATGGTACCCTCATTACTAAAAAGATAGCCTATGCAGTCTTCATGGCATCCCGGAAGCTACGACACTACTTCCAGGAGTGTTCGATCACGGTGGCTTCTGAAGTACCACTCAATGATATAATAAATAACCACGACGCTACGGGCCGGATTGCCAAGTGGGCTATTGAGCTCCTACCATTCGACATAACATACAAACCACGCCGAGCCATTAAATCCCAAGTATTGGCCGACTTCGTCGCCGAATGGACAGAGGCCGAACTCCCTAAAGAGTACGGTACATATTCCAACTAGATCATGCACTTCGATGGCTCGAAAATGCTGGCCAGCTTAGGAGCGGGCGTCGTCTTGACGTCCCCCACCGAAGACACAGTTCAGTATGTACTCCAAATATTATACACAGAGTCCAACAACGTAGCCGAATACGAGGCCCTATTGCATGGTCTTCGGATGGATGCCTCCATGGGCATACAACGCTTGGAGGTGCGGGGTATTCAAATCTCGTGATATCCCAAATGAACAGAGACTTCGACACCAAAGATCCAAAGATGGCGGCCTATCGTAACGCCGTACTCAAAATATCAGCTCGGTTTGAGGGACTCTAGTTTCATCATGTGGCCCGAGAAAGTAATCAAGCGGCGGATGTCCTTGCTCGCATGGGCGCCAAGCGTGACCCCGTCCCGCCTAACATCTTTATGGAAAGGCTCTTCAAGACATCCATGGTGTGGTAGGACGAGACAGCAACGCCAGTCCGGATCCAATAATACCCCCAGATTCCGAACACAATACCGATATCATCGGGGGCTCAGCCACCGAAATAACACCATCGACCCATCTAATAATGGCAGTAATTGCCCCATGGACCGAACCCTTCTTGGCCTACCTTAATAGGCGAGAGCTCCCCGAGGATCGAAATGAGGCTTGCTGCATTGTTCAGCATTCGAAAGCCTATAAGGTCCATGAAGGAGAGCTCTACAAGAAAAGTGCTACCGGAGTCCTTCAAAGATGTTTCTCCGAAGAAAAGGGATGGCAGCTGCTGGCTAAAATCCATGTTGGTCTCGGCGGTCACCACGCCGCTGCTCGGGCCCTTGTAAGTAAAGCCTTCCATACAGGTTTTTTTTGGCCGATGGCCCGAGCAGATGTACAAGATCTTGTCCAACGCCATGTCAGATGCCAGCTTTTCGGAAATCAAAGGCATATGCCGCCTACCGCTCTACAAACAATCCTCATTACTTGGCCTTTCGCGGTCTGGGGGCTTGATATGGTCGGACCCCTTAAAGGAGAAAGCCACAAGAAAAAATATCTACTAGTCATGGTAGATAAGTTCACCAAGTGGATAGAGGCCAAGCCAGTTAAAACGGCCAAAGCCAGACCAGTGATAGACTTTATATCTGGTGTCGTGCACCGTTTTGGTGTCCCACACAACATCATCACTGATAACGGCTCCAATTTTACAGCCGATGAAGTGAATGTGTGCTAACCTGGGCATTAAGCTCGATTATGCCTCCGTCTATCACCCATAAACAAACGGTCAAGTCGAATGAGCTAATGGTCTTACCATGAGCGGCATCAAGCCTAGACTAGTGCGGTCTTTGAAGGAATCAAATAAGCACTGGGTTGAGGAGCTCGACTCCGTACTCTGGGGGCTGCAGACCACGCCCAATCGCACTACCGGATACACACCATTCTTCATGGTCTACGGTGAAAAGGCCGTTTTGCCCTGCGACATCATTCATGACTCACCTCGAGTGTGCATGTACGAAGAGAGAGAGGCTGAGCTTGATCGACAGGACAGTCTAGATGCCCTGGAGGAGGAGCGTGACGTTGCAAAAGCTCATTCTACATTCTATCAACAACAGGCTCGCAGATACCAAAGCAGAGAAGTGCGGGCCAAGACTTATAACATTGGTGAACTCGTTCTGCGCTTGACAGAAAAGAAAAAGGACAAACTCAAGCCCAAGTGGGAGGGCCCCTTAATCATAGATGAGGTTCTCACTGGAGGAGCGTACCGCCTGCGTGATGCATCTGACAATCGCCTAGAGCCGAACCCGTGGAATGCCGCAAGACTCTGAAGATTCTACGCCTAGAGTCGTACTCTTTGTTCGTCTTCTTCTCCCTTTGTTTCCATTTTTACCATCTTTAATTTTTCTCTAGCTCTTTAGCTCTTGTGCGGCTGATACGTCTCCATCGTATCTACTTTTCCAAACACTTTTGCCCTTGTTTTGGACTCTAACTTTCATGATTTGAATGGAACTAACCTGGACTGACGCTGTTTCCAGCAGAATTGCCATGGTGTTATTTATGTGCAGAAACAGAAGTTCTCGGAATGACCTGAAACTTCATGGAGATTATTTTTGGAAATAATAAAAAATACTGGCAAAAGATCAAGACCAGGGGCCCACACCCTAGCCACGAGGGTGTGGGACGTGCCTGCCCCCCTGGGCGTGCCCCCTACCTCGTGGGCCCCCTGGAGCTCCTCCGACCTCAACTCCAACTCTATATATTCGTGTTCGGAGAGAAAAAAAATCAAGGAGAAAGATTCATCGCGTTTTACGATACGGAGCCACCGCCAAGCCCTAAACTCTCTCTGGAGGGCTGATCTGGAGTCCGTTCGGGGCTCCGGAGAGGGGAATTCGTCGCCATCGTCATCATCAACCATCCTCCATCACCAATTTCATGATGCTCACCGCGTGCGTGAGTAATTCCATCGTAGGCTTGCTGGACGGTGATGGGTTGGATGAGATTTATCGTGTAATCAAGTTAGTTTTGTTAGGGTTTGATCCCTAGTATCCACTATGTTCTGAGATTGATGTTGCTATGGCTTTTCTATGCTTAATGCTTGTCACTAGGGCCCGAGTGCCATGATTTCAGATCTGAACCTATTATGTTTTCATCAACATATGAGAGTTCTTGATCCTATCTTGCAAGTCTATAGTCACCTACTACGTGTTATGATCCGGCAACCCCGAAGTGACAATAATCGGGACCACTTCCGGTGATAACCGTAGTTTGAGGAGTTCATGTATTCACTATGTGTTAATGCTTTGGTCTGGTACTCTATTAAAAGGAGGCCTTAATATCCCTTAGTTTCCGCTAGGACCCCACTGCCACGGGAGGGTAGGACAAAAGATGTCATGCAAGTTCTTTTCCATAAGCACGTATGACTATATTCGGAATACATGCCTACATTACATTGATGAATTGGAGCTAGTTCTGTGTCACCCTAGATTATGACTGTTACATGATGAACCACATCCGGTATAATTCTCTATCACCGATCCATTGCCTACGAGCTTTCCATATATTGTTCTTCGCTTATTTACTTTCCGTTGCTATTGTTATCATCACTACAAAATACCAAAAACATTACTTTTGCTACCATTACTTTTGCTATTGTTACCACTACTATCATATTACTTTGCTACTAAATACTTTGCTGCAGATATTAAGTTTCCAGGTGTGGTTGAATTGACAACTCAGCTGCTAATACTTGAGAATATTCTTTGGCTCCCCTTGTGTCGAATCAATAAATTTGGGTTGAATACTCTACCCTCAAAAACTGTTGCGATCCCCTATACCTGTGGGTTATCAAGACTATTTTCTGGCGCCGTTGCTGGGGAGCATAGCTCTATTCTTTGAATCACTTGGGATTTATATCTACTTATCATTATGAAGAACTTGAGAGATCCAAAAACCAAGACTTATCCCTCAACTACGAGGGGAGGTAAGGAACTGCCATCTAGCTCTGCACTTGATTCACCTTCTGTTTTGAGTAAGCTTGCGACACCTAAACCTGCTTCTGCTATTGCTTCTGATATGTCGCATATTATTGATGATGCCACTTCTGCAATGCATGATACTTATGATGAAACTACTTCTATGCTTGATACAACTGTGCCACTTGGTGAATTTCTTGATGAACAACTTGCTAGGGCTAGAGAGAATGAAATTATTGAAACTGATAATACTGATGAAAGTGATTATGAAGGCTCTCCCAATAAATATGAATTACCTGTTGTGCCTGAGGGTTATGTTATGGATGAAGAAACTAAAAGAGACTTTCTTTCTTGCAATGATAGAAGTGATCTTAAGAAATTATTAGCTAAGCTTAAACAAAAAACTCTGAATGCTATAATGAAATATGTTCCTGCTTATGCTACTTCACCTATCTTTGTTACTGATAAGGATTATGAATTCTCTATTGATCCTGATATAATTACTTTCGTTGAATCTGATCCTTTTTATGGCTATGTATCTGAAACTGTTGTGGCACATCTTACTAAATTAAATGATATAGCTACCCTATTCACTAATGATGAGAGAACTCGCTACTTTTATATTCTTAAAGTATTCCCGTTCTCATCAAAGGGTGATGCTAAGATATGGTTTAATTCTCTTCATCCTGGTTGTGTGCATAGTCCCCAGGATATGATTTATTACTTCTCTGCTAAATATTTCCCTGCTCATAAGAAACAAGCTGCCTTAAGGGATATATATAATTTTGTGCAAATTGAAGAAGAGAGTCTCCCACAAGCTTGGGGAGGCTTCTCCAATTACTTAATACTTTGCCTGATCATCCTCTTAAGAAAAATGAAATACTTGATATCTTTTATAAAGGACTAACCGATGCTTCCAGAGATTACCTGGATAGTTGTGCTGGTTCCATTTTCAGGCAAAGAACACTGGATGAAGCTGAAATTCTATTGAATAATATGTTGACAAATGAAAATAATTGGACACTTCCTGAGCCAACTCCTGAGCCTATTCCTAAACCAACTCCGAAAAAAGGGGTGTTCTATTTCTCAGTCCCGAAGATATGCAATAGGCAAAGAAATCCATGAAAGAAAAGGGTATTAAAGCTGAAGATGTTAAGAATTTACCTCCAATTGAAGAAATAGATGGTCTTAATTTACCGCCTATTGAAGAAACACATGGTCTTTATAACCCGACACAGGTAGTAAAGGTAAATTCTCTCTATAGATATGATAAAGCTGAAATCCAATTTACTAAGTTTGCTAGCCCATGCTTAGATGAGTTTGATAAATTTATGGTTAAGCAAGAAGACTTCAATGCTTATTTTGGTAGAGAATTAAAACGCAGTGCTGATATGCTTGAACACTTGGGTGATTATATGGCTAATGTCAAAGGTGAACTTAAACTTATTAGTAAACATGCTTCTATGGTTACCACTCAAGTAGAGCAAGTACTTAAAGCTCAAAATGATTTGCTCAATGAATTGAATAGTAAGAATAAGGACTATGCTGTTAGAGTGGCTACTATAACTGGTAAAATGACTCAGGAACCTTTGTATCCTGAAGGCCACCCTAAGAGAATTCAGCAAGATTCTCAGAGAAATAATATAGATGCACCTAGTCCTTCTAAAAGGGAGAAAAATAAAAATGATAGGACTTTGCATGCTTTTAGTGAACCTATTGCTGAAACACATGAGAATCCAAAAGATATTTCTATTTCTGATGCTGAAACACAATCTGGTAATGAACCTGAAACTAGTGATAATGTTCATGATGATGCTCAACCTAGCAATGATAATGATATAGAAATTGAACCTGTTGTTGATCTTGATAACCCACAATCAAAGAATCAACGTTATGATAAGAAAGACTTTATTGCTAGGAAGCACGGTAAAGAAAGAGAACCATGGGTTCAGAAACCCATGCATTTTCCTCTCAAACCATCCAAGAAAAAGGATGATGAGGATTTTGAGCGCTTTGCTGAAATGATTAGACCTATCTTTTTGCGTATGCGTTTGACTGATATGCTCAAAATGAATCCTTATGCTAAGTATATGAAAGAAATTGTTACTAATAAAGGAAAGATACTGGAAGCTGAAATTTCCACCATGCTTGCTAATTATACTTTTAAGGGTGGAATACCTAAGAAACTTGGAGATCCAGGAGTTCTCACTATACCATGCTCCATTAAAAGAAACTATGTTAAAACTGCTTTATGTGATCTTGGAGCCGGTGTTAGTGTTATGCCTCTCTCTTTATATCATAGACTTGATTTGAATAAGTTCACACCTACTGAAATATCTTTGCAAATGGCTGATAAATCAACTGCTATACCTGTCGGTATTTGTGAGGATGTGCCTGTTGTGGTTGCAAACATTACTATTTTAACGAACTTCGTTATTCTTGATATTCCCGAGGACGATAGTATGTCTATTATTCTTGGAAGACCCTTTTTGAATACTGCAGGGGCTATTATTGATTGCACCAAAGGCAATGTCACTTTTCATGTTAATGGTAATGAGCATATGGCACACTTTTCGAGGAAACAACCTCAAGTCCACAGTATCAATTCTATTGGAAAAATTCCATCGATTATTTTTGGAGGTTTTGAATTTCCTCTTCCTACTGTCAAGAAGAAATATGATATTCTTCTTGTTGGGGATGTGCATATCCCTGTTGAGGTAACCTAGTGTTATTCGAAAATTCTCCGGTTCCATGTTATTCGGAATGAGTTTGTTAACAAGACTTGATCAACCTTGTTAATGGATTCCTTTTGATGATCACGAGATGGATGAATTTAGAAAACACAACTCTCTGTACCCTCTTTCTACTTTCTGTTATTTATATTAAATAACGAAAAAATAGTAATTTTTGTCTGTTTTCTGATTATCCGTGCAATATAAAAATACCCCGAAAATAAAAGTTCTCCAATTGCCCTGAAATTTAAATATGATTTTTTCTGGAATATTTGAGAATATTTGGCACCGAGAACACAGCAAGGGGGGCATCCACCTGGCCACGAGGGTGGAGGGCGCGCCCTACCCCCTGGGCGCGCCCCCTGCCTCATGGGCCCACGGTGGCCCTCCTCCACTTATTCTTGCACCCACACACTCCTTCTTCCTCCCAGAAACACCATTATCCAGCTCAAGCACGAGTTCTAGCTCATTTTGCTGCGATTTTTGATCTCCTTGCTCAAAGCACCTCTCACAAGACTGCTTTGGGGGATTGTTCCTTGGTATGTGACTCCTCCATTGGTCCAATTAGTTTTTGTTCTAGTGCTTTATTCATTGAAAATTTGTGCTGCCTAGGTGACCATGTTCTTGAGCTTTCATGTCAAATTTATATGGTTCCAAGTAGTTCTAATGCATGATACAGGCTCTAGGCACTTGTAGGAGTAGTTTCTATCAATTTTGTTGAGTTTGGTTTACTTTTATTTGAAGTTACTAAAAAATTCAGAAATTTTTCAGAGGAAGAAATATGTTTAGGAAAATGTACCAAGGTGGTTCTTCAAGGAAACAAGGACCCAGGCTTGCAATGCGTGATGCTGATGATGAGCCACCAAGGGACGCTCCAGTGCAGTCTTGTGAATGGCTTTCAGAGGACTTCATGGATCTAGCAGGAATTAAGGAAGAATGTAACCCATATTTGCGTAATGCTGATCTTGTGAGATTCGAGGCAGAAAAATGCCGTCAGTACCACTATCTCACTAGTTCCTTTGTGAGGAGGTTTGAATTTTCATCTTCACGTAATTCTCAAACTATCCTGTTTGATCTTTATGAAAATTCTTACAGTATGGACTTAGAGGACTTTACCACTGCTTGCAAACTTCCACAATGGGGTAGTGCTAGTGAACCTCGCAAATCTGAATTTAGAGATTTTCTTGGTAGTATAGCTGTGGGGGAATCTAGAGATATAGCACAAGCTACCATAGGGAGCATTCACTTTCCTACTATACATTATTTTGCTCTCTTCATAGGTAGATGCATTAACGGTAAAGATGAAGCATGTCACATGTGTGTCCCTGACCTCAGTATTCTTAGGAGTGCTGTGTTAGGAGATAAATTTTATAATTTGGGGAGCTATTGTTACACGTAGGTTGCATCTTAATAGATTTAATGGAGATTTCTTTGGTGGAATTTATGCAACCCGCATAGCTAATTTTCTTGGTATAACCATACATGAGGATGATATTGAGTTGCCTCCTGCTTATTTGGATTATGAGGCTATGGTTCATCATCAGTTTGTTGCGAGGAACGATCAGTTCCTCCAGTACCGACTAATCTTTGGCAAACGACGCACCTATCACGTCGCTCTCCCTGCTTCTACTTTCTTTGATTTTCAGGAAAAAAGGGAGATATTTTATAACCAAAGAGGAGGCAGAAGAGTATAAGAGGAGGGCTGAGATAGCTCGCCTCCAAGCTGCAGCCCATGATGCAATGACTGCTGCATCTCAGTATGACCCCAACTACAACTTTGGATATCTGCCAGGCCATCCGTGGCATTAGACTAACTTAGGCCAAAAGCCTAAGCTTGGGGGAGTACGTATTTCTCACCGACATTACATTCATGTTCACACACTCATTGCTAGATGTCGGTGCTCATACTTCTTCACTGTATTATCCATGCTAGTTTATTTCCTTTTTATGCTTTCTTCTTATGTGTTTGATAAACCTTAAGAAAAAAATTAGTTGTAGGTTTTTATAGATGTGTCCCATGCTAGACAAAATAAAGTTTGAGCACATGCGTGGGACGACCCCCCCCCCCCCCCCCGCCGCCGCCATCGCCTCGAAGTTGGGAAACTGACATCATACGTATTGAACCAGGCTTGGAGTCAGGTACGATGTTTGGTTTGTAATGTAGTTGGTGGCCCATTGAAGTTGTGCATTTCGGATTTAAACACATCATACACCATCATACCCATACATATTTTCGGGCCGCATGCAGCGCATATGGGGTCTTCTGATCGACCACGTCTCCCTTGTGTTATTTTTTGTGAGACATGGATATCTGTGTGCATGAATGAATTCCTCCTAGTTCGTGTTAGGGCCTGTCACCGTCAAATGTCGGTCAACCAAAGCTCGAGCTCATGCGTTGTCAGGATTCCCTCCCAGATACTCGGATTGCTGGGTTCGACCTACATCAAACCATGCGTATCTTGTCCTTAACTACCTTGCATTCATGGTTGTTGTCCATATCGAGAGGTACGCACCACATCTAAATTGTATATTATTCTATATTGAAAGCACACATCACCCCTTCCCAACGTACATCATTTTGGGCCGCATGCAAGAGGTGCTGGTTTTGTGGTCCCTCTCATGCGATTTTTATGATGGTTCAATCTATTGGTCCAAGTGGTTTATCGACAACAACAACTGTCATTTGACCAAACGATAGATTCATTGGTCCGTCTTATGGTAGGCCATGGAGACATGCATGTATGACCAAAGTATCGATCATTACGTGCATCTGCCCCACTGACACGAAGTGGGAGGTGGTGGGCCAAGCATCCTAGCTAGGTACGACATTATGTCATTATATATACCCTAGCTAGGTGGTTGTTAGGGTGCTTTTGGGTTTGTGAGGCAGGTGCCACCAAAGTTTTGCATTGTGTATTTAAAGTTTTAAACATCCCCAATATCCGTACACATATTTGGCCACTTCCAGATGGTTCTTGACTTCTGGCCCCTCTCATCGATATTCAACGACGTGCCCAACCGTGGGCCTGCGGGGTCAAAGTTGTGCATTGGAATTTTGAACATCACAGACCACCCTTTTCACTCATATATATTTGGCCCACATGCTGGTGTGGCTGTCTTTTGACCCTCTCTAACGTTATTTTTTGCTGCAAAGACTCTAATGAGCCTCAATGTGCATGGGGTATAATATCTTAACCGTGTGCGATACAAGTGCGATGTGAATCACCACGCCTGCGCAAGCGCACGCAAATTAAGGTGGAGGTACTGGCTCAGCCATGTGCGATGCAAGTGCGCTGAAATCACCACGACCACGCAAGAGCGAGAAAATTAAGGTGGAGGTACTGGCTCAACCGTGTGCGATTCAAGTGCGCTAAAATCACCAAGACTGCGCAAGCGCGAGCAAAGGGTGGAGGTACTGGTTTAACCATGTGCGATGCAAGTGCGCTGTAAAACCACCACCTGTGCAAGCTAAAGGCGGGTAAGTTTATTTGGAAATTAGGACGAACCATGTGTGATAGACCAGCTAGCTAGAAATATAAAAAACAAACTACACGCCTTGAGCGTTGCAAAAATTGGCGGATCCACGCCACTTTTCCTTATTATCATACACGCTTATTGTTATTGGACCGTGCGTGATCTTGGGCACTCCCGCCCCGCATCAATTCCTTTACCCAAATTTAGTAGCAGCCGTACTTCAACCGTCGCCCATACTCCTCCAGCACCGGCCTTAATTATAGTAAAATCGCAGTAGCCAAGGCATTTGAACCGTCGCCCTTCCTCGTCCACCACCATCTCCACCCACTGTTACTAAAATTTTCAGTAGCCGTGGCGTATCCTCAAACACCACCCCTCCCCCTCGAACCCTAACTCACGGCGGCCGCCGGCGCCACCGCCAACCCCTCCCGGTCTGCCCGTTCCTCCTAGCTTAGATAATAAAGTTCAGGTTACCCACTCCCCCTGAGTTTTTAGATGAGGCCTGCGGTGTCCCTCCCTGCCAGATCCACATCCCTTGCTCCAGAATGTCGCGGCCTAAGCTCAACCACGTATCTCGGGGAGCCCGATGTAACACCCACAATGCGGCTATATCTCCCACGTGTCGGGGCACGACTTAGAGGCATAGCCGCATGGTAGGTTTGTCGCAAGAGGGGTAATCTTCACACAATCCCATGTACTGAATAAGGAAGGGATAAAGAGTTGGCTTACAATCGCCACTTCACACAAATACAAGTTAAACATACATCATCCAGAATACAATCAAGGTCCGACTACGCAACCAAAATAAAAGAAGACCACCCCAAATGCTAGATCCCCGATCGTCCCAACTGGGCTCCACTACTGATCGAATAGAAAACGAAACAACACAACGAACACGATCTTCATCGAGCTCGCACTTGAGCTCAGTTGCGTCATCTGCGCTGGTATCATCGGCACCTGCAACTGTTTGGAAGTATCTGTGAGTCACGAGGACTCGACAATCTCACACCCGCGAGATCAATACTATTTAAGCTTATGGGTAGGGAAAGGTTATGAGGTGGAGCAAGCACTAAGCATATATGGTGGCTAAGATACGCAAATAAGAGCGAGAAGAGAAGCAATGCAACGGTCGTGAACTAGAAGTGATCCTGAAACTACTTACGTTCAAACATAACTCCAAAGCCGTGTTCACTTCCCGGACTCCGTCGAGAAGAGACCATCATGGCTACACATGCGGTTGATGCATTTTAATTAAGTTAAGTGTCAAGTTCTCTATAGCCGGACATTAACAAATTCCCATCTGCCCATAACCGCGGGCACAGCTTTCGAAAGTTCAAAACCCTGCAGGGGTGTCCCAACTTAGCCCATCACAAGCTCTCACGGTCAACGAAGGATATTCCTTCTCCCAGGATGACCCGATCAGACTCGGAATCCCGGTTACAAGACATTTCGACAATGGTAAAACAAGACCAGCAAAGTCACCCGAATGTGCCGACAAATCCCGATAGGAGCTGCACATCTCTCGTTCTCAGGGCACACCGGATGAGCAGTCCGTACAACTAAAACCAACCCTCAAGTTTGTCACACCCTAGCTAGTTCATGCATTAGAGTGTTGCATCATGTCTACTCTTCCAGAAAACTGAAATGGGGATGACAGAACCCCCAGCACCCCCTGGAAATAACTAGGGTTTACTAAAATCTTTTTCAATGAACCTGAAATGCCCTTCTAAAAAGTCCACCCTTTTTGTTTTGGGTTAGAACCTCTGATAAAATGGGTTCACATTTTTTCCAGGACACATAAGGT
This sequence comes from Triticum aestivum, assembly GCF_018294505.1. Lineage (NCBI taxonomy): Eukaryota > Viridiplantae > Streptophyta > Magnoliopsida > Poales > Poaceae > Triticum > Triticum aestivum. The sequence goes on along the minus strand of NC_057800.1, from coordinate 338,464,779 downwards.
CGTTGGATTAAATCATTACTACTTGCGTTTGGGCAATTTAAATCCTATAAATATTTTAAAATGCCCAAATAATCTTGAAGGTATTTTTAGGCTGTTGAGAATAATTTCAAATGTGCCTCTGAATATTTTCAGGTTTTTCCTAAATGGAATAGTATTTTTACTATTTCAAAACACAGAACAGGAACAAATAAAAAAGAAGAACAAAAGCAGAGAGCAGAGGACTTACTTGGCGCTAACCTAGCAGGCCCACCTAGCCGGCCCAGCCCAGCAACCGCTCCAACGAGCTGCTTGACTCGGCCAGGAAGGCAGGCAGGTGCTCGACGCCGGCACCAGCGCGCGCCACGCAGCTACGTGCCGCCCTGCTTCCTCCCCTCGCCGTTCTGCTGGCCTGGGTGGATCACCCATTCCTCCCCCAAGCTCGCAGACACACTCCTTCCTCCCCAGCTCCTCTCCCTCGCTCTCCCGCACCATGGCCGACGCTGACGCGCCCATGCCACCGTGAAACCCGCGTCCGCCGTTGTCCCCGTGCCGCACTGCCGTGTCCGTTCGCTCCACAATCGTCATCCACGTCGAGTAGGCCGAGCCCCGAGCACTCGCCCGCTCTGGAGTCGCCCCCGACCCCGTCTTCCCCAACTCCGGCCGCCGAGATCGCCATCGTCGCCCCACTCAGCTCCGGCCTTCCCCGAGCCCGCTTCGACGCTTGCTGCGATCGCCATGAGCCCTACTCCGTCCTCCCCCTCTCTGTTACCTCTCTCATGCACCGTGTGCACCGCACCATGGTCACCCGCACCCGCTGTAACGCCCCGGACACACCCGCCGGTGGTCGTTACTCCTGGCGGGATCTAGACTGGCCCACAGATCAATACTAGTCTTTTCTGTGCACTTTGTACTCACTCGTGCGCACCCGGGAGCAACTTCCCGGTCGGTCACCCATCCTGACACTACTCCAAGTTGAGCACGCTTAACTTTGGAGTTCCGTCCGAATGGGCTCCCGGAAAAGAAGGAATGCCTTATTGATATGAGTAGTCTATCATCCCTATTAAGCCAGGCTATCACATACACCCCCACTCAGAGGAACCGACGTCCTCGTCGGGCCACAGGAACGTTCCCTCTTGGCACATACGTCTGTGCATCCAGTCTGGTACATGTGCCATGTCGGGTGCCACGACGGGTCACAAACGTCATGAACAACATGACCATGCACCTGTCCGCAACCATCCGTGTAACCGCGAGGGCCGGCTCTGATACCAACTTGTAACGCCCCGGACACACCCGCCGGTGGTCGTTACTCCTGGCGGGATCTAGACTGGCCCCACAGATCAATACTAGTCTTTTCTGCGCACTTTGTCCTCACATGTGCGCACCCGGGAGCAACTTCCCGGTCGGTCACCTATCCTGACACTACTCCAAGTTGAGCACGCTCAACTTTGGAGTTCCGTACGAATGGGCTCCCGCAAAAGAAGGAATTCCTTATTGATATGAGTAGTCTATCATCCCTATTAAGCCAGGCTATCACACCCGCCGCCGCCGAGCTCGTCGCCGACGTGACTCCGGCCACCCACCGGCCACACCACCGTGACCAACACACTCACCGCACTCGCAGGAACCCGTAGCACTACTCCACACGCCTCGCCGTGTCCTGTAGCCTCGAGTTCGACCTCACCCGAGCTCCGGCAGCCGCACAGCTCGTCACCGACAACGTTTCCGACCACCCCGAGCTCCACCACTGCCACCAAACGACGTGGCTTGCTCCTAGCTACGCGTAGATGCTCTCCGCCGCCCATTTGGTCGCCGGAGCACGAAACCCGCACCGCTCCGTCGCGTCTAGCCTCGCCGGTGGCTAAACGCCGGAGAGTTTGACCTCGTTTGACCCTGGTTGACCCCGTGTGGGCCCAGGTTGACTCCCCCTAAGTCTATGAAAAGTGGGACCGCTCTGCTAATTAACTTAGATTAGAACTAACTAAATTTAGTTAGTTAATTAACTACTGACATGCGGGTCCCACTAGTCAGGTTTGACATGGACCGGCTCCATTGACCACTGACGTCACCCTGACGCAATGCTGACGCATTAATTCAATTACTGGAATTATTCTTATACAGGAAATTCCAGAAAAATACTACAAACTTCAAAAATTCATAACTTTTAATCTGTAACTCCAAATGCAAAGATTTATATATGGTTTCATGCATGACAAAACACTTTAACCTTGCTGTTTAGGTGAAACAAGCAAATGCACTTATATGACTTAATAACATAAGCTTCCATTTGAACCTTTGATTCGAATGGACTCAAACCAACTTGTTTCACAATGCATTAGCCAGGAAACCTCATATTGCCATGTCATAGCATGCATCATATTGTTGCATATTGCCATGTGATGATTGTGTTATGTGATGTCTTTCATGGTAGGTTCTGCCTCTGAGGATATTCTCGAGTATCCAACTGAAGGGCAGTACCCTACTACTACTCCATCAGGCAAGCAGCCCCATTGATCATATCGATACAATCCCATGTTCTTGCTCCTGCTCTCATTTACTGCATTAAGACAACAACATTTCAAACTGTTGTGTGCTGCGGTAGTTTAACCCTTATCCTCTGCATGACCTGTCATTGCCACAGTAACTAGATGAAACCCACTAGCATGTGTAGGAGTTGATTGAGCCATGTATGTGTTTCCTACCTTGCTATGCCTGCTATGCTTAGAGTTGTGTTAGGTCTGGTTCATCTGGGTGATGTGCTAGAGTGAATTGATTACGTCGGTAATGTGAGGGATGTGTTCAACATGTTTTGGTAAAGGTATCGATGAGAGGCCATGTAGGAGTACATGGTGCGTTGTTTCATTGAGGCCGTCCTCAAGAACTGAGATCTGTATGTGTGATTTAAGAATCAGTTACTACCATGCATTGGGATCCTTAATGACCCTCTCGGCTTCTTAACCACCCTAGTACTCGTCCAGGAGTTGCAACTAGTTTCTGGTGTTTGCAGGTTATGTGTTGGTGGCCGTGTGTAGCGCTGACCCTAGGGGTGGACTATGATGCGGTAGATACACCGTGGCACGATGTACCACATCACCCGTTCGGTGTCTCGGGAACCCTGTTCACATTGTTCGGGGCCGTATGTGGAAACCTCGGCCGGACTCCCTGTGGATGGAACCTGGATAGGCGATAAACCTAGACTAGAGACTTGAGTGTTTAGGTAGGCCGTGGCCGACACCCTCATTGGGCTTCCACTTGAAGGTTGCCGAGTACATGTCGTGTAAACGACGGTAAGTGGTGAGAGCGTGTATGAAGAAGTACACCCCTGCATGGTTAACATCATCTATTCGAATAGCCACGTCCGTGGTAAAGGACTACTTGGTTGTCTATACAGTTCATAGACAAGTTAATGGTTACTACTAAAAGACTCAAGATAAGTGTGAGTACCGCGGATGGCCCTCTCGTAGGATGACGAGGGAGGATCCACGGTGGAGTATTGTGTTGGTGATTAGTGGACTCGTGTGCAAAACTATTTTACAAGTGGTGTCTCGTAGGATAGCTTAGCCAAGAGTCAAAGCTGGCTTGCTGCAACAACTCCACCACCTTCTTGAGAATGAGCATGTATAATAGGATCTGTTGTAAAACTTGCTGAGTACCTTTGTACTCATGTTGCTTTAATTTCTGTTTTCAGACGACAACACCGCCCCCTCCGACGGGTTTTACGTAGACCTCGACGTCGATGAGTGACTTGACACCCAGGTGGTGATTCTGGCCATGGAGGGCCCTTTGTACATAGACATGCTTCGTCAAGCCTTCTTTCTTTCTAGTGTCTGTACTCATACTAGTTTGCTTCTGCATGTGCTTGTATGCTTGTATGACTTGAGTGTCGGGTCATGTGACCCCTACCTGTATGAACATGTTATGTATGGCTCTCTGGAGCCTTTAAATAAAGTACTTTGAGTTGTAGAGTTTTGTTGTGATGCCATGTTGTATTTACACATATCGAGCATATTGTGTGTATGATTGAAATGCTTGGTATGTGTGGGATCCGACAATCTAGTTGTTTATCCTTGGCAGCCTCTCTTATGGGGAAATGTAGTCTAGTACTTCCATGAGCCATAGTAGTCCGCTACAGCCCGGTTCACCAAAGTCCTGCTAGCCCAGCACTACTGCTCATGACACTTGACTGGCCAGCATGTGTTTCACTTCGTTCCTGTGTCTGTCCCTTCAGGGAAATGTCACACGGTGACATCTAGAGTCCTGCCTAGCCTGCTACAGCCCGGGTTCCCAGAGTCCTGTTAGCCCAGTGCTAAAGCCCGGATTCACACACTGCTGACCAACATGCTCGATGTGATTCATGTATGCCTGTCCCCATAGGTTAGTGCCGCTTTGGGTTCATGACTAGCCATGTCGGCCCGGGTTCTCTGTCATATGGATGCTAGCGACACTATCATATACGTGAGCCAAAAGGCGCAAATGGTCCCGGGCCATGGTAAGGCGACACCCGTGGGAATACCGTGCATGAGGCCGCAAAGTGATATGAGGTGTTACAGGCTAGATCGGTGTGACTTGGAATCGGGGTCCTGATAGCGTTGGCATCAGAGCCGGACTACCTGTAGGTTCGTTGAGCCAAACTGGTCGATGTCGAGTCTAGAAATGCTTTAGTTATATGTAGGGGAATTGATTGTGGGAGGCAATGTAAGGCTCTTTTACTCCTTTACCTTATACCCTCTGTTCTGAGTCATTCTCTTCTCATTCTATGTGGATTAAGGACTAGGCTCTCTTCTCTCTATCAGGTTCACATGTTACTAATCCGTAGTAACTTATAGGATTGTGGGTTCAAGCCTCAGTTCAGTTTCTACTACTTTTAGTATGTTGCCAGTTGAACCAGAAGCTTGATATGATGTTGTTGAGTGGTTTTGCAAACTGTTGTGGATGTCTCAAATCTTTTTCTGAGCATTTACAGCCGTTATGTTGTCCGATTTCTCCTAGAAAATTCTAATGCCTTTGCATTATTCTGTGCTTTTAGATGGCCACCCGTTCCTAGAACCAAGTGGTTCGTTTGACAAGGTGCCTCGATGTACCTGGTCACACGACCATGTTGGTCCGAGTGATGGTCGAGATAGGCTATCGATGGTATCCGGAGTATACCGTCGAGGAGCAGTTCCGAGACTTCATTCAGAGCCAATACCTTTGTACTGTCAGGATATACCCCTCTTATCCTGGAGCCACTGAACCCCTTCACTGCTCTTATGTACTTGGGTTTACTATCGAGATGTCCATGCAGGACGCTGCTTACTCAATGATGACTATCATTCGAGCCAGAACCGCCTTGCTTCAGAACACCGATTTTCGCTACATGCCAGCCTCACTCCCTGGGGCACAGGGGTACTATCAGGCTTTGTACTATGACTCTACACATGAGGATTCACTACTCCGCACCACTGTCGAGATGCTCGAGGACAAGGACCACAAAAATCGGGCCTTGCGGATGGAGCTTTTCAACTCTCGTTCTGACCACTGGGCCACTTTGACCCAGTTTGCACCTGCTGTGCAGGCTGGATACATGGACATGAGGGACCTGTACCCCGTGCGGTCTGGATTGCCAGATTGTATGGACTGGCGTGATGTAGGAGGCATCACCCCTCCTTGTGGTCCCCGTCTGCCACCGTTTGTTGGACCAAGGCCACATCCGAGTCCCTATGGCCCACAAGCTCCACAGGACCGTCTGTTCCCAGATGATCATGTTCCGCTTCCAGGCTTTGGTGGTGACTTTTATGAGGATTACTATGGAGCTGTCTGAGCTAGTAGTAGTTTCACTAGTACTGTAATAGTTGTATTCTCCACAGTCCTGCGTGACCCGTGGGATATGACTTGGTGTGTATCACGCTCCGGAGGTGTAGAAAATAATGTATAGGAGCTTGGAATGCCTCCTATGAGATGTAACGTCTTTCACCGTAGTTGTACTCCAGCCTGGGATTGTACTAAACTATGTACGGTGTATATGACCAATGGTATATATATGGCAGTTTCTATATTACCATGTCATGCAATGAACATCTCAGCATTCCATGTTATCCATTACATTCCGCACTTCCTTGCCAAGATTGTGCCATCCTTGTCTAAACCATTGTCTTGTTTTTCCTAGGATGGTCAACACCCACAGCAACCCTGCTGCCCCGGAGCAAGGGGAAGCCAGTGCAGCTAGGGATGGGAATCTGCCTCACCCGCCTTCTCTGGCCGAAGTTAGGCTGGAGGCAGAAAGAAACAAGCGCGAGACTAACCTCTTGCTGGAGTGGATTGAGCAGAACACTGCACGCCATTAGAGGAACGACTTGGTGTCAATCAATGACTTTATCAAGTTGTATCCACCAAAGTTTAATCATTCTGTTGAGCCCCTCGATGCGGATGATTGGCTTCGCAACATCACCCATAAGCTACATTCTGCCAACGTAGCCGAAGCTGATAAGGTTACCTATGTTGCCTATCACCTCGAAGGCCCTGCTAGCCTTTGGTGGGAAAACTTTAAGGCTATGCGCCCGGTCGGCCAAATCACTACTTGGGCTGAATTCAGTGAGGCTTTCCATGAGCATCACATCCCGGAAGGTCTCATGGATCGTAAGAGGGAAGAGTTCTGCAATTTCACCCATGGTAGGCTGACTGTGGATGCATACAGCCATGAGTTTGGAAACCTAGCACGTTATGCTCCTGAAGAGGTATCCACCGATGCTAAGAAGCAGGCAAGGTTCCGCAAGGGACTTAGCCCCGAGCTTCACCGTGATCTTCGTCTGCACGAGTGCACCTCCTTCCAGAAGCTGGTCAATAAGTCCATCAGTGCTGAGACAGGTCAGACTAACTATGACGCTTCACGCAAGCACTTCTGTGATTTTTGTTCTTCATCCGGCTCTGGATCTCAGAAGCGCGGGGTGTGGATTCCAAACACAGCGCTGCCACCCAGGTTCACCTCGAGGCCATCCTTTGAGGCGCCTCGCCCCAACCAGCAGTTTGCACCGCCTAAGGCCTATGGTGGCCCCGCTGCTAATGCTGCTCCACGCCCCAATATTGTTACATGTTTCAAGTGTGGAGAGCCGGGTCACTACAGTCAAGAGTGTCCCCAGAACAACAACCCCAACCAGTCTGGAAAGTCTGTTGGCTGTGGTAAGCCAGCGGGAAAGACATTCTACGCCAAGCCAGCCACCACTACACGTGGCCATGTCAACTATGTCTCAGCCGAGGAGGCTCATGATGATCCTAACATCGTCCTTGGTACGCTCCTTGTTAATTGCCATCCGACATCTGTTCTTTTTGATACTGGAGCATCTCATTCATTCATACCTGAGAGCCATGCTCGATTGCATAACACGACATTCTGTGACATGCCCACTTCCATGGTAATTCAAACTCTGGGTTCCAAATGGCACACTTCTAGAGTAAGCCATGGGAATGAAATTCTTGTCGATAGACTTGTCTTCCTTGCATTCTTAATATCTCTCAAGTCCTCGGACATAAACATCATCTTGGGTATGGACTGGATGTCATCTCATTATGCTAAGATTGATTGTGCCACTAGAACCATTCAACTTACTCACCCATCGGGCAAGACAGTCAATGTCTTAATTCGAGTGGCCAAGCGCCAGCTTTACTCCCTAAATGCCAACCCCCTTCCAGACATTGAAGATATTCCGGTAGTCCGAGACTTCCCGGATGTCTTTCCAGAAGAACTGCCAAGTGTTCCACCTGACAGGGATGTCGAGTTTGTGATAGACCTTGTTCCAGGAACCGTCCCAATTTCTAGAAGACCCTATAAGATGGCACCCTTAGAACTAGCCGAGCTTAAGATTCAACTCGATGAGTCCTTGAAAAAGGGTTTCATCCGTCCTGGTTCTTCTCCTTGGGCTTGCCCCGTCCTCTTTGTCAAGAAGAAGGATGGAACGGATCGGATGGTTGTAGATTACCGACCTGTCAACTTGGTCACTATCAAGAACAAGTATCCGCTCCCAAGAATCAACGATCTATATGACCAGCTCGCTGGATCCTCAGTCTTTTCCAAAATGGATTTGAGGTTGGGCTACCATCAAATCAAAATAAAAAACGGGGACATTCCCAAAATGGCCTTTGTTACTCGTTATGGCCAATACGAGTACACCGTTATGTCCTTCGGTTTAACCAATGCCCCAGCCACCTTCTCTCGGTTAATGAACTCGGTCTTCATGGAGTATTTGGATAAATTCATCGTGGTATACCTCGATGATATACTCATCTACTCCAAGAGTGAGGAAGAACATGCCAAACATCTAAGGCTCGTATTGACGAAACTTCGAGAGCATCGCCTTTATGCCAAATTCTCCAAGTGTGAATTTTGGTTGCCAGAAGTGACCTATCTGGGCCATGTAATCTCTGGTAAGGGTATTGCTGTCAATCCCGAGCGAGTTCAAACCGTCCTTGATTGGACTCCACCTGAAATGGTCAAGCAAGTTCGGAGCTTCCTTGGCTTAGCGAGCTATTGTCGCCGTTTCGTCGAGAATTTCTCCAAGGTTGCTAAACCTCTGACTGAACTCCTCAAGAAAGATAAAAAGTTCGAGTGGACCCCACAGTGCGAATTCAGCTTTCAGGAACTGAAAAGATGCCTGACATCTGCTCCCGTACTGGTACCACCAGATTTCTCCAAGGACTTTATTATCTATTGCGATGCCTCGCGACAAGGACTAGGTTGCATACTCATGCAAGATCGTCCGGTAATTGCCTATGCTTCACGGAAATTACACCACACGAGGAAAACTATCCCACACATGATCTAGAGCTTGCAGCTGTAGTCCATGCACTTCAAACTTGGCGACATGGAAGAGCTTGACATTGCTTAGTGCTGAAGCTGATCTTCAAGACGATGGCTTCACGGAGAGATTCATGTTTGACTCAACTCCTCCAAGGAATGCTCACTTGCGTCGGACTCCCTCACTCGAAGACTCTAACTATTCCTCCTCAACTGCAACGGTGAATGCCAGAGTCATAGATGATCAAGATGATGCTACCTCACCACCTCCAACTTCAGCGCATGTCGACACTGCACCAAGTTCTTCTGCACCACCGAACCTCAACCACGACCCTGCTGCATCGCCTACTCCTCAAGGGAACGACTAGAAGCTCTATGTCTTCAAACCTTTTTGGTCATTACTGACAAATGGGGGAGAAGCATATGAGTTGATAGTCTTCAAGCGGGTCCATATGGGTGGTTGCTATACTTTTGCTACATTTTCCAAGTGCTTACAACTCTCTCTTTTGATACATTTGGTTCGTTTTGAGTTGTAACACTTAAACTTGATGGTCGTTTGCTACCTTTCGTCAACTATGTGATGCGATGATAAATTCTGCATGGGCGACGATAAATTCCGCACAAAGACATTTTGCAGACGTCCATTTTTTTCATTATGCATGTCATTATCTTCGTTATATCCTTTCATGCATGATGAATTGTCTTCATGAGTAGAAGAGGAGCTCCGGAAGCACAACCTGCCATGTGCATTTGCATTCAAAAGCCAAAATACTTATATGCACATCTTCAGGGGGAACCTTTCTGCCACTTACGAAGACAATACCTAAATCCTTTACAATTTCACATACTGTTATCCCTGTTAAAAACTTCAACCAGTTTGTCATCAATCACCAAAAAGGGGGAGATTGTAAGTGCATCTAGTGCCACCCCTAGTTGGTTTTGGAGTATTGACGACAAACCTGGTTGAGGGACTAATGTGTTTGTGAGAATTGCAGGATAACACAGGTAGTAGTCCCTCATTGATTCGGTTTACCTACCGGAGATGACCCCTAAAAATGTATGAAGACATTGAAGACAAAGGTGGTATGTGAAGATATTCACATTGAAGACTATGACAAGAGAAGACATCTCGTGAAGACTATGGAGCACGAAGACTTAGTTGTTTCGTTGTTTCCTTCTCTTCTTTGTTGAGTCATAGGAACCACCATACTGTTAAGTGGGGCCCCAGTGAACAAAGTCAGAGTGACTGAAGTGTTGCTTAACCAAAATCCTATGTCTTCGAGCGAAGACAATGAGAGCAAAACTTATCCAGAGCTGGAAAAGTCAGCCTTACTTGTAGCCCAAGTAAAGTTGCCACGTGTGTTTGAAATCTGACCATTGGAACACATGTCAGTTCCTTAGTGACCCAGGGTCATTTTGAACAAATCAGGTCGGGTTGCCTAGTGGCTATAAATAGCCCACCCCCTACACCATAAATTGGTGGCTACTCAGAGTTAGTGCACGGCTTTTGTCATTTGAGAGCAACCCACCTCCTAAGCCTTTGAGAGAGAGAAATCCTTGCGAGGACAAAGCCCTAAACACCTAGAGCCAAAGAGTGTTAGGCATCACTGAAGTCTTCCTGTCTGTGTGATCTGAAGACTTGTTACACTTGAGGACTGTGAATCCTCCAGTCGGTTAGGCGTCACGTTCTGAGCATCCAAGAGTCATTGTGGATCACCGGTGAACGAAGTCTGTGAAGGTTTGGAAGTGTACCTTGAATACTTACCTGAGTGATTGGGCGAGGATTGGGTGTCCTTAGCTCAAGGGGAATAAGGTGAAGACGCGGTCTTCTGAGTTGAATCTCAGCATCCCTAACCAGACGTACAGTTGTCACAACAACTGGAACTGGTCTAACAAATCCTTGTCTTCAACAAGCAACTGGTTCCATCCTTTCATTCTCTTTATTTACAGTTGGTCCTTGTGAAGTCATTGCCTGCTTGCATTATCTGTTTGTCTTCACTGAGTGACTGTTTGTTCTGATTGGCTTCATACAATCTTCCATCCTGATCCATACTTCCTAGCTGCTATTAGTCTTCGTGCTTTCACTTCATTGCATACTTGACTATGGCTTGCCTAGTGTAGTCTACCCTCCACTGCATGTTAATAGGTTCATTTCTATCGTTTGTCTTCGAAACTTCCATGTTTTGAAGACTTTCATAAAAATCGCCTATTCACCCCCTCTAGTCGATAACTGGCACTTTCACCGGGTCGTCCTTTTACCGAGGGACACAGCTATTCGAATAGATAAACTTCCCCACAGGGGTGCACCACATTACCCAACACGCTCGATCCCTCTGGCCGGACACACTTTCCTAGGTCATGCCCGGCCTCGGAAGATCAACACGTCGCAGCCCCACCTAGGCACAACAGAGAGGTCAACACGCCGGTCTAAATCCTAAGCGCACAGGGGTCTGGGCCCATCACCCATTGCACACCTGCATGTTGCATACGTGGCTGGTGAGAAGACCTAGCAACCTCCATTACAAAGGAAGTTGTGTTACGCGGTCCAATCCGGCGTGCGCTGCTCAGTCGCTGACGTCAAGAAGGCTTTGGCTGATACCACGATGTCGAGTGCCCATAATTGTTCCTGCGTAGTTGGTTAGTGCGTATAGGCTAGTGGCCATACTCAGATCAAATACCAAGATCTCGTTAAGCGTGTTAATTGAAGTATCCGCGGACGCTGACCAGGCCCAGGCCCACCTCTCTCCTAGGTGGTCTCAACCTGCCCTGTTGCTCCGCCACAAAGATCCACCCGGAGGGCTGTCAGGACAAAGGTCCTTTCAGCCCCCAATCCGTTAATCACTCGCGGGTACTGTACGAGCCGACCCGTCTTTAGTCATCACATGTATCATGTATAAGATATATAGTATATACCCATGATCACCTCCCTAGTGATCACGGCTCGATAGTGTAGCATGGCAGACAGACAAGAATGTAGGGCCACTGATGGAATACTAGCATCCTATACTAAGCATTTAGGATTGTAGGTAAGGTATCAACAACTGTAGCAACAATGACATGCTACGCAACAGAATAGGATTAACCGAAAATAGTAACATGCTACACTACTATAATACAAGCAGTAGAGAGAAGAATAGGCGATATCTGGTTGATCAAGGGGGAATTGCCTGGTTGCTCTGGCAAGGAGGGGTCGTCAACAACGTAGTCGATCAGGGCACCAGCAGCGGCGTCAGTCTCGTAGTCTACCGGAGAGAAGAGGGGGAAGAAACAATGAATAAAATGCAAACAGATGCATATCGATGCATGACATGACAAGTAATGGTGCCAGGTGTGCCCTAACGCAGTAGAGGTGATACCGGCTAAGGGGGGGAACATCCGGGAAACTATCCCCGGTGTTTCGTGTTTTCGGACAGATGAACCGGAGGGGGAAGTTGTGTGTTTGCTATGCGAGGGGTGTGTGGCAGACAAACGGGCTGCGTATCCGGATTCTTCTCGTTATTTTGAGAAACTTTCATGTACAAAGTATTTTCATCTGAGTTACGGATTATTTTATATTAATTTTTAAAGTCTTAAATCATTATCTAAATTATTATTACTAAATTAATTCGAAATCAGCATTACTGCATCAACATGACATCAGCATGACATCAGTAGTCAACACAGGTGTTGATTGGGTCAAACTGACATGTGGGGTCCGCATGTCATTGACTAATCAGGCTAATCATGGTTTAATTAAGTTAACTAGTGATTAGGTTAATCTAATCAGGATTAATTAAGTTAATTAATTCCTTAATAAATTAATATTTTGATTAGTATTTATTTATTTTTAATTCTTTTTTCCTTTTTTCGAATCGTTTTGGGTGGGGCCCCTTGTCATAGGCCACAAGGCCTTAGCGGGTGCACGGTTACGGGCGCCGGGCGGATCATGCGACGAGCGCCAGCCCGACAAGGCGCCACGGGGCAGCGGGCGAAGGAGTGGGCGCCCGGCCTAGCTTCGATGGCCGGAGCAGGGCGGCGCAATTAGCGGAGAGGGCTGCCATGGTGGACGACGGACGCAGCGGGAGTGGGGTAAGGCCCCGGACGACGACGGTGGCCCGGGCGAACGCGGCCAGGTGCCGCGGGGTGGAGACGGCGGCGGGCGCAGGAAGCAGGGGGCGACGGGCGTGGTCGGGCTGTGCGACGAACAGGGGCACGATCGTGGGCTCCTCCAGCGGGTCGTGGGCACGCGCGGGAAGAGCAAAGGGCGGTCGGGACACGGTGAGTGCGGGGCGCAGTGCGGTAATGGGCGTGAATGCGGACAAGGGCGCAGCGATAGTGCGTGGCCTGGGGCGCAGCGGTAGCGTGCGGCAAGCGGAAGCAGGGGACGATGGCATCGAGCGGTAGCGTAGCAGCCGCGTAGCAGCAACGACAGGGGAGGAGGCGCGTGGGACGGCGCTAGGGAAAGCGGCGGACGTGCAGTGGTTGCGAAGGGCGCGAGGGCTGTGGGGCTCAGAAACGCGAGGTGAAGGGCCCTACGGCAAGCTGGCAGTGAGGCGCATCGAACAGAGGCAACGAGAGGGCGTGGGGTAGCCGGTGGTGGCGGTGTCAGCGAGCAAGGCGGCGACCGGTGTTCGGGAGCACGTGAACATGCTGCTACGACTCGTCTCCGAGTGTAGCGAGCGGCTAGGCGGACTACTAGGAGCTCCCAGAGCATGACGGGCAGCAGGAGTGGGCTCAGGCAGCTCGGCATCAAGCCGTTCTTCGTTCACGGCGGACGGCAGAGCGAGCGGTTGCGGCCAGCTATCTAGAGGAGGAGACGGAGCTCAGGAGGGGAGGCAGGAGCAGCGGCACTCACCAGAGGAGCTCAAGGGGGCTCGGCGAGAAGCTTAGTAGCAGTAGATGGCAGTGGGTTCAGCGGGGATCTCCGACGACCGAAGGAGGAAGAGGCAATCGATCCCAAAGCTCGACGACGTCATGGCTTGATCTTGAGTGAGCATCCAACGTGGAGGAGCGCGACAGAGCGCTTGGACATGCTCACGAGGCTAGAAGACGACAGGGAGCGTGCGGTCCATGGCGGTGATGGCGATGACATCGAGCGAGGAAAGGGGCGAGAGCAGGGAGGGGAGGCAATCTAGGGTTTCGCCTCAGGGTCCTAGGGTGGTCTTATCCACGTGTGGAGCACACGGGATGGACGACGCATGGAGATCAGCGGCGTTGACGTGCGTGCTGCGTCCACGACGCCTCTGGTTAACAGAGGAAAGAGATGATGCGGTGGTGGGCTGGGCTAGCAACAGTTCATACTGGGCAAAAGTGCACAATAGTGCATTCTGTTAATCTTATTTCTTTTCTGTTTTACTTTTTCTAGTCTATGTTTTGCACTTAAACCAATTAGCAAATGAGTTTTGTAATTTGTGGAGATGGACACCTAATTAGTATTGCAATATTAGGTGCTGCCACAAAAAGGTTTGCAATCCAAATATCAGTTTATATTTTTATAACTTTATAAAAGACATTTAATTAATTGTTTTTGCTGTTGTTTTGTTTATTTTAGAGCATTTAGGCATTTTGGTAAAATGTGGTTTCTTCACCATACGTGCCTACGATTTATTTGTCACATCCTGAATATTTTAGCTTTAATGTTTGAAAACTTTTATTGTTTGACTTTAATTCAAATTCAAATTTGAATCGGTTTTAAACTAATGTGAGTTTATCGGCAGTAACTGAGGTGACATGGCATCATTAGTAGAGGTTCACTGTAGCTTAATTACCCGGGCGTCACAATTCTCCTCCACTACAAGAAATCGCGTCCCAAGATTTAAGAGGGGATTAAGGGGGAAGGGATTTGATTACGAAATTCTAACAAATTTTCTCGGTCTTAGTTTCTCTTCTCGAAGAGGTCGATTCATAGCGTTGATGTCTTCATTCCTATGCATCAATGCATCTCGATTAAGTTGTCATCCTTCCTTTAGGATCTTCACCGTACTTATGAAAGGATAAGAGGGGAAAAACTCCATAATGACGGATTCTAAGAAAATTGAGCATCGGCCGGTTAACTCAGGGGAAGAAGCATAATTATCTCTTGAATTGAAACTTAAGAAGATATCGAGAGCAAAGTAAGAAGGTACCATGAGAAGTTTCAAATTGATTGGCAATGGTTCGATGTCTGAAACAACGTGCGAAAGGGGTCCAGAGCAACGAGATTGAGTATTGCGTCTGTTACCAGAATAGATCGCTAGGACGGTGGCCCGTGAATTACATACGAGGCCACACGTGAGGGATAACTTTGGAAACCGTGGGTGTACAGGAGAGTCAGGTTTCGATCCTTTGGAACTGTGGGTTATTGTCCCACCATGTGGGTTAAAAGTAGGAAGGGCGGTAACGTGTTGCATGATTATGTAAGCAAGGCATGTCAGAGGATAGCCTGTCAGTTATGTCGGCAACAACATTGGTACCAAGGGCGAGGGGCGAAAAGAACCATTTTCTTGCTCGTTGAACGAGGCGGACCAATAGGCAAAGTTCTCATCCATCAGTGGCGACCGAAATGTCATCAACAATAGTAACAGGGTCTTGCTGACAGAATTGCACACCGAGGTGTTTACATAAGCAGTCAATTAGTACTGCTTAGATCATATAGATCACAAGAAAGATTAAACAAAGCAATGGAAAGAAAAAGGTGATCATCAGACTAAACAGAACAATGGAAAGGAAAATGTGTTTAAACACATATTGCAGGGTATATTCTTCCCAAGGGCAAGCAGAGCATGATATCCATGACGGGATATAACATAGAAAACCCTTTAGGAAAGGGGAGAGAAATTTCATGCAATTAACCATACGGCGGTGTTTGGATAATTGAGCAAGAAACATTTACCATTTGGATTCAAATGTTCTTGTTGAAAATCGGAGTACCACAGACATGCTTCGAGATATCACTGACATGGCCTTCAAGCAAAGGTCGGACTTTGCATACACAAGGATCCATCAGGAACGACTTATAGACTAAGCCTTACAATTTCCTCATGGAAGAATGGCTAACCTTGCTAAAAAGGAAACTATAACAATAGGTCCTCCGGCCAGGTGTGCTAGGCATGACATCACCTTACCGGGTCATAAAAGACCAGCGCTATAACTCTTGGAATCATGTTTCAACCATCATATCTGACCGAGATTCGGATTTGATTGGTGTCAGTATACCACAGACTCGGGATGCCTCAGAAGAAAATGTGCAACACAAATTGACGAGATGACAATGTAAGATCCTTGGGAAATGAACTATGGAAGCGAGTTTCGAAACAAGAGTTCATCATTAAACCAAGGAGAGGATGAGGAGGTGGCTGATAGACTCAGTGACAATCCATCGAAATTTCCAGAAGGATGGATTTCCACAATCATGTGAACAAGGAGATAACATTAGTCAGATCAAATGATATAATGATGTATGCTCAAGGAAAACATACACAATTAAACATTGGTTGAAAAGGTGTACCCAAAATATGGGCCTAAGTAGCATGATCAATGTTTAGAATGGTGATTCGATAACCAATGGTCTAAGAATGAAATGTCGACCATTAACTTCAAAGCAATAGGGTCGCTAGAGGTTTTCAATTCGCACAACCAAGTTCAATTGTCGGTTTTTCGGTTGGAAACAACACGGGGACCAAGAAGGAATGGTGATGGTGAGAAGTATCACTTGTATCAAGAATTCTCAAGAGGTAGTAAAATTCCCACGACATTCTTGACATAAAAGGTGGTAATATTCCAAGGTAAAGAAGAACAAATGTTGGATAGCAAGGAACTCAAGGGATAGCACAAAACACGAACAAGTTTGTGTTGGAGGGAAGGCAATAAAGTGGCTGATGATAACACAAATCATTGAGGGCAAGGATGGTATTTCTCATCCTAAATTCGATTGATATCTTGGAAGAGCTCATAAGGTTGATGATGATCACGACACATTTGTCGAGAGATTTCATGAAGATGTAATCAATCAGCGATGACATCAGGTGAAAGTAATGATGAAGTGAAGGGTTATTGGAACCATGGGTACGACACAAACACAGAATCAAGTTTGTGGTTCGAGGTGAAACGATAAGACAAGGAAATCGACGTAACCTTAGCTTATTGTCAAAAGATGTGCTCCGGTAATAAGGAATAGGTGGCACAGTTAAAATTTAGCACGATAATGATATAGCCAATTGATAACCCATAAGTATAGGGGATCGCAACAGTTTTTGAGGGTAGAGTATTCAACCCAAATTTATTGATTCGACACAAGGGGAGCCAAAGAATATTCTCAAGTATTAGCAGCTGAGTTGTCAATTCAACCACACCTGGAAACTTAATATCTGCAGCAAAGTGTTTAGTAGCAAAGTAATATGATAGTGGTGATAACGGTAGCAAAAGGTAACAGTAGTAAAAGCAATGTTTTTGTTATTTTGTAGTGATGATAGCAATAGCAACAGGAAAGTAAATAAGCGAAGAGCAATATATGGAAAGCTTGCAGGCAATGGATCAGTGATGGAGAATTATGCCGGATGCGGTTCATCATGTAACAGTCATAACCTAGGGTGACACAGAACTAGCTCCAGTTCATTGATATAATGTAGGCATGTATTCCGAATATAGTCATACGTGCTTATGGAAAAGAACTTGCATAACATCTTTTGTCCTACCCTCTCGTGGCAGCGGGGTCCTTACGGAAACTAAGGGATATTAAGGCCTCCTTTTAATAGAGAACTGGAACAAAGCATTAACACATAGTGAATACATGAACTCCTCAAACCACGGTCATCACCGGTAAGTATCTCGATTATTGTCACTTCGGGGTTAATGGATCACAACACATAATAGGTGACTATAGACTTGCAAGATAGGATCAAGAACACTCATATATTGATGAAAACATAATAGGTTCAGATCTGAAATCATGGCACTCGGGCCCTAGTGACAAGCATTAAGCATAGCAAAGTCATAGCAACATCAATCTCAGAACATAGTGGATACTAGGGATCAAACCCTAACAAAACTAACTCGATTACATGATAGATCCCATCCAACCCATCACCGTCCAGCAAGCCTACGATGGAATTACTCACGCATGGCGGTGAGCATCATGAAATTTGTGATGGAGGATGGTTGATGATGACGATGGCGACGGATTCCCCTCTCCGGAGCCTCGAATGGACTCCAGATCAGCCCTCCCGAGAGGTTTTAGGGCTTGGCAACGGCTCCGTATCGTAAAATGTGATGATTTCTTCTCCTTGATTTTTCTCTCATCGAAACTCAATATATGGAGGTGGAGTTGGAGTCGGAGACGCAACAGGGGGCCCACGAGATAGGGGGGCGCGCCCCCACCCTCGTGGCAAGATGGTGGGCCCCTTGGCCTTCATCTTTGGCAGGTATTTTTCATATTTTCTGAAAAGTGTCTCCGTGAAGTTTCAGGTCATTCCGAGAACGTTTGATCCTGCACATAAATAACACCATGGTAGTTCTGCTGAAAACAGCGTCAGCCCGGGTTAGTTCCATTCAAATTATGTAAGTTAGAGTCCAAAACAAGGGCAAAATTGTTTCGAAAAGTAGATACATTGGAGACATATCACCAATCAGGCTAGGAATGACTTGAAGGATTATTAAACTCATAAGCAACGAAAATTACTTAGCGTTATTGAAACGGAGTGAGGAATCGATTCACTTATCAGTGTTCTCGAGTGACTATTAACCCATAACCCGGGGGCATTGGAATTGGCGAGAATAATAGTTGACGAAGAACTCATAAGAAGTTATGTAGTTCCGTGATATTCTTGAGATACCTGAGGGTATACTCGAAGGTAGAGCAGAATAGAGGTTGGATAGATGTATTGACCTGCAGAAGACAAGTACTTCAACTTGTCCGAGAAATGGGATCAAAGAAGAACAATATGGTTGGCACCATGCCTGTAGGGGATCCAATTTAATGACACAGAAACAATTACCCAAATGATTAAATATTTTGCAAGAGGCTTCCATGATAAGTTCCACATCGGGTCCATGGGCATGAACACAAAGTTCAAGGTCAACTCCCACTTCTTTAATGCATGACCTTTCATTCACTTCTCGACTTCAAAGAAGTTGTAGTGTTGAAATTTTATCTAGCGAAGCACGAGAAGAGTATGACTCGTGAAAACTTTCGGGTTCACACGGTTTAGAGAAGGCATATGTTCAACCCATAGGAGCTTCTTAGAAACATATACCACAAGTTTCAAGAGTAAATATCTCCAGCTCAAAAGCAGAGCATGGTTGGCCAATCAGAGAATAGGAGTTACCAATGACATTATATATCAGAGGAAGAACTTCCAAAGTGATTGAATATGAAGGACGTTGTCGGATAAAATCTAGCAAAGGATCTGATGGCCCTCAAGGGATCTGACGTAAGCATTGGTACCCAACCAGAGGAAGAAACAAGGCAAAGGCATTGGATTATAGAAACAACTACTAATTCAAAGCTCAAAAGCAAAGGAATTGTGATTTACAAATCAAGGGATCAGGAGAAAATGCTCTGATTAAGGATGGATATGTTGAGTAGGCTCAGGGATACAATTGATGCCTATTTGATTGGTCGAGATCCAGGTCATGTTCAAAATGACGTCTGAGCCGGGAGGATGAATTTTAGTTTTGACTGATGATTGTGACCATTCACAAACATATCGAATCAACGGACTCAAAATGATAATGACAAAGGATGTCAATATGATTACCATGCTTATGGGGATAATTATATTGCAAGCAAGCAAGAATTTCAAGAGCAATAAGCTGTTCAGGATTTTTGGAAGATCGAATGGTATTTCAAAGACTTTTGTGAAATACATGTATCCACTGGGGATGAGCGGATATTTGATAACTACTAGAAATTATTCGTAGGGGTATTCAAGTTCCAAAGAACTACAAGGGCAGTGGGCACAATGTATTTTCTGAACAATAGAGAGAATTTCGGGGTATCTTGTAATAACAAGATTAACTTGGAATAAAAGTAAGAATGGCAAGTGTAGGTATTTATCCATAGGGATATTTGTATGGTAGGGAATGGCAAAAGGAATGGGCACAAAGTCTCGAGAGAACAACAGAGAGTATCTTTGGAATTCTTCGGTACAACAGGCAATCATCTGTAACAAGGGGTTTTCCGGGTGGATGTGATCATGAGAACCTAATGTTAGAGTTAGTAATTCCATTTAAACCCGAAAAGAAGAGAAATCAGAGTCCCAGAGTATAGACAACGAATAAAAGATCCTAATACCACCCAAATGGCGACGTGGGCCCGTAATACACTCAGCCATGTTAGTAAATGTTTTATAATGACTAGACTCGACTTTGGCCAAGGAGTGTGGAGGGGGATTCCTATAGGTAGTCGGCTCTGATACCAACTTCTGACGCCCCCAATTCAATCGTACACTAATCATACACGCAACCGTGTACGATCAAGATTAGGGACTCACGGGAAGATATCACAACACAACTCTAAAAAATAAAATAAGTCATACATGCATCATACTACAAGCCAGGGGCCTCAAGGGCTCGAATACAAGAGCTCGATCATGGACGAGTCAGTGGAAGCAACAATATCAAAGTACAGACATAAGTTAAACAAGTTGCCATAAGATGGCTAGCACAAACTGGGATACAGATCGAAAGAGGCGCAAGCCTCCTGCCTGGGATCCTCCTAAACTGCTCCTGGTCGGCGGCGGCGGCCTACACGTAGTAGTAGGCACCTCTAGTGTAGTAGGAGTTGTCATCGATGGTGGCATCTGGCTCCTGGGCTCCAACATCTGGTCGCAAAAACCAGATATGGAAAGGGGGGAAAGAGGGAAGCAAAGCAACCGTGAGTACTCATCCAAAGTACCCACAAGCAAGGAGCTACACTACATATGCATTGGTATCAATGAAAGGGGTAGTATATGTGGACTAAACTGCAGAATGCTAGAATAAGAGGGAGATAGCTAGTCCTATCAAGGACTATGCTTCTGGCAGCCTCCATCTTGAAGCAGTAGAAGAGAGTAGATGGTAAGTTAACCAAGTATCATGGCATAGCATAATCCTACTCGACGATCCTCTCCTCGTCGCCCTATGAGAGAGCGATCACCTGGTTGTATCTGGCACTTGAAAGGGTGTGTTTCATTAAGTATCCGGTTCTAGTTGTTATCACTACAATAAAAGACACATCCGTGACATTTTGGGCCGAACGAAATTTTTTTCTGTCATACATATGACACTTCTATGACAATAATTGTGACAAAACCCGGTATCATCATAGATGTGGTGGGCTCCTACTTCTATGACAAAAAATCATGACAGAAAATGGGCTTTTCGTCCTGGGCGGGCTGGAGACGCAGTTGCATGACAATTTTTGGGCCGTCCATGACGGAAAAAACCATGGTAGAAGCGAGGGAGAGGAAAATTTCGGGGAGTTCCCGGTTACTGTGGGAGGTCGGGGGCCGAGCGATGCACGCTTCTCTCGTACACGTACGCGCGTGTGTGTGAGGCATTGGCTCTAACTGAACCCGAGCGAGGCGTTGGGCTCTAAATGAACCCGAGCGATTGCACTGCAGGCTACGCGTTACTGAACCCGAGCGATCGATCGATGGCTGTTAACTAAACCCGATCGAGCGATTCCATCGCTACTGCTGCTAACTGAAGTCGATCGATGCTGCCTCTGGATGAACAGTAAGCGTTGCGGGGGGTGGATGAACAGGACCCCGTGGTGTTGCCTCTGGATGAACAGGACCCCTATCGATCGAGCCGGTTGGGGCTGGATGAACAGGACCCCGTGGAGGGCTGGATGAACAGGACCACCCCGTGGAGGGCAGGATGAACAGGACCACCCCGTGGAGGGCAGGATGAACAGAAGACGGTGGAGGGCAGGATGAACAGTAGCCCGTGGAGGGGTGGTTGAACAGGAGCTCGTGGAGACGGTTGGTTGAACAATAGCCGGTGGAGTAGCGCGCGGTGGGGGAACAGGAGCCCGTGGATGAACAGTCGCAGGTGGAGGCTGGAGGAGGTCGACGGTGGATGAACAGTAGCTCATGGAGGCTGGAGGGGGTCGACGGTGGAGATGAATAGTATCCCGTGGAGTCCCGTTTTGCGGTACGCCACACCCCTCCCGATGAACAGGACCCCCGTTTCGACCGTAGCGCTCCAACACAAGTCCGTTTCGTCTGTTTTGCAGTACGCCACACCCCTCCCGATCAACAGGACCCCCGTTTCGACCGTAGGAGGTCCGTTTTCTCTGTTTTGTGGTACGCCAGACCCCTCCCGATGAACAGGATCCCGTTTCGAACGTGGTCGGTCGAGCACAAGGTCCTTTCCTCCGTTCTGCGGTACACCAGGCCTCGTTTCCATCGCATGTTCCGTCCAAGCCCTCCCGATGAACACGACGCATTTCGTTGCCTCCCCATGAACACGACGCATTCCGTTGCCTCCCCATGAACACGACGACGACGTTGTTTCTCCGTTCTGACCCAGCCATGTACACGAGCCCTGGCCGTACGTATGCGCGAGTAGGCGTTCGAGACCTCGCCCGTATGTACACATACGTGGCTGTATTTTCTTTCTTGCACCCTGGCCGCCTCTACTACAACACGTGCACACCTCTACATCCACCAGTATATATGTACGTACACGTTCGCGACCAGAATGACAACGCTACGTACGCTTCAACCAGGTGGGTTCCCACTGTCAGGCACTTCCTTGCGTGCGAAGATGTAGCTGGTGGGTCCCAGCAATCAGAGGGGCGAAATACGGTGGCCCGTCCGGTGGGTCCCCGCTGTCAGGTGGAGGAATAATTATTTTGCACGTAATAAGGAGGCACTTCCTTGCTGCGGCCGTGGACCCAGCTGTCAGCCTCTCCATGTACAGTCCACGTCCGATGGAAGCCGTTCCTTGACCACGTTGACCACACCGCGCCGAGCGCACCAGGGCGGTGGACGACGGCGAGGCCTAGGAAGGGTACAACGCGGAGCCGGGGAAGACGCGGCAGTGGATGCCCACGTGTAGAGGAGTATGAGGGTTCACTGGTTCGCTGCGGTGTGAGGTTGCCGTCACCGCAGAATAACAGGTGGTGTGGGTGAGTAGAGGGATGGCCTGGCTAGTGGTGGGAGTAGTAGGGGGCGGTGAGGCCTCCACCACATCGCAGCCGGCCACGGGAGGCAGGAGCACGAGGCACAACCGACGCTGGTTCGGGCGGCTGGAGCAAGAAGACCAGAGGTTGAAGAAGCACTATGGCCGTTGGATGGACATCGTACGGTCACTGGAGCTAGAATCGTCCATATTGACTAAGTTGACAAAGCCCTCCGTCCCCGTCAACTTAGTAGGCCCACAAGTCAGCCTGCCACTATATTGTGTCCCAGCTAACAGGGGAGTATTCATTTTTTTGTGCGTAATAAGAAGGCACTTCCTTGCGTGCGAAGATATAGTTGGTGGGTCCGAGCTGTTAGCGGCGGTAACGTTTTTTCGCGAAATACGGAGGCCCTTTCGGTGGGTCCCTGATGTCAGGTGGAGGAATCATTATTTTGCACGTAATAAGGAGGCATTTCCTTGCGTGCGGCCGTGGACCCAGCTGTCGGCCTCTCCACGTAAAGTCCACTTCAGATGCATGTCGGTCGTTGACCACTTTGACCAGGCCGCGCCGAGAGCACCAGGGTGGTGGACGACGGCGAAGCCTAGGAAGGGAACGACACGAAGGCAGGGAAGACTCGGCAGTTGTTTCCCATGCGGAGGGGAGTACGACTGTACAAGGGTTTACTGGTTCGTCTGCCGTCGCCGGAGAATAACGGCAGGTGTGGGTGAGTAGAGGGATGGCTAGGCCAGCGATGGGAGTACGGTGGGGCGGTGAGGCCTGCACGGCAGCAGAGCCGGCCGCGGGGAGGAGGGAGCAAGCAGTCCCACCGGCGCTTGTTTGAGCGGCTGGAGCAGGAATAGCAGAGACTGAAGATGCACGACGGTCGTTGGATGGCCATCCAACAGTCACTGCTTGTGCGTCAACCTTTTTTTAGGAAAGCCTCAAATCTGTGGAAAACAGCATACAGCCCATCTGCCATTATTTCTAATAATTTACAGCCAATTTGCTAATTATTAAGGTTTTTTTGGAGCCCATATTCTTTTTGTTAGAATTACAGCCCATATTGTGGCCATGGTTAAAAAATTATACGAAATTTTGCATATTTCGGTGCGGTCCAGACTGTTTTTAATCCCGAAATTTCGACTCACATTCAAACTGATTTTAAAAATAAATGTATATCAATATAAAATCCAACAAATTCTCCACACATAAAAATTAATGTAATTTCAAATCTCGAAATGAAAAAAAGATATTTGAAACTAATTGCCGGTTTGATGTGTTTTAAAAATGTACAATCCATTTCTCATTACTGATGGGCCATTTTCTCGGCCAGCCGAATGAAAGCTCTCCTCGTCTTGAAAGATTTGCAGCCCAACAGGCATGACAAAGCGACTTACTTGGCAAATCACAAAAAATCTGGGTTGTGGCCATGGACCCAGCTGTCAGCCTCTCCATGTACAGTACTCTTCCGATGGAATGTCATTGACCACGTCGACCACGCTGCGCCGAGAGCACCAAGGCGATGGACGACGGCGAGGCCTAGGAAGGGGACGACGCGGAGCCGGGGAAGACGCGGCAGTGGATGCCCACGCGGAGAGGAGTATGAGGGTTCACTGGTTCGGCTGCGGTGTGAGGCTGCCGTCGCCGCAGGGCCTGGCTAGCGGTGGGAGTAGTATGGGGCGATGAGGCCTCATTGACAGCACAGCCGGCCACTGGAGGCAGGTGCAGGCGGTCTCCCCGGCGCTGGTTTGGGCGGCTGGTACAAGAAGAGCAGCGATTGAGGAAGCAGCAGGACCGTTTGATTCAAATCCAACGGTTACTACTGCTAGAATCGTTTGTTGACTAAGTTGACAAGCCATGCGTACGCGTCAACTTAGTAGGCCCACAGGTCAGCCTCCCAACCGGTGCGCCCCAGATGTCAGTGGGAGGAATCATTTTTTTGCGTAATAAGGACGAAGTTGATTGCGTGCGGCCAGGCCAGCGGAGGGAGTAGGGTGGGCAGGGGAAGCCTGTGTGGCATCACAGCGGGCCACAAGAGGAGGGAGCAGGCAGTCCCGCCGGTGCTAGTTTAGGCGGCTGGAGCAGGAAGATCAGAGATTGAAGAAGCACGTCGGCCATTGGATGGACATCCAACACTAACTGCTGCTAGAATCATGTGTTCACTGACAAAGCCTTGCGTAAACAAGTCAACCTCGAAATATGTGGCGTGTACTGCCCATTTGCTATTATTTTTATAATTTTTACTCATTTTCTAATTCATATGAAATTTATTGCAGCCCGTTTTCCATTTTTAGAATTGCTGGCCATTTTCTGGTCAGTACCAGGGTCAAAAAATTAACTAAATATGTGGGAAATTTTGAAAATTCGCAAATTTTTGCTGGGGGACTAAATATTCTTAATCCAAAAATTAATAGCCATACTAAAACAAATTTAAAAATAAATTAGTACTATGTCATGTTAAATCTAATGAAATACGTATAAGATATCAGTGAAGAACAAAAACAAAAAAAGAAACTTATATCCCATTTGCTATAATTTTTTTGGAATTTTCAACCCCTTTTGATATTACTTTTAACAGACATTGACCATACTCTTAAGCCAGGCCGGAATGCATCCCTCCTCGTCTTGAAAGATTTGCAGCCCAGT
This sequence comes from Triticum aestivum, assembly GCF_018294505.1. Lineage (NCBI taxonomy): Eukaryota > Viridiplantae > Streptophyta > Magnoliopsida > Poales > Poaceae > Triticum > Triticum aestivum. Next base: position 338,439,322 of record NC_057800.1, on the reverse strand, counting down.
AATTCGGAGAAAACAAATAGGCCTAGCTTGGGTATTCTTCAAAAAGAAATACTGGGCTACCTATTTTCCCAAAGAACTGGTGCATGAGCATTTAGCTTTATTTATTTACTTATTTATGTTTAGGGGACCATGAGCATGTACCTGGGCCGGATTCATGTGAGAGCCTCCCTTCCAGTTAATTATGGGCTTCTCTATTGGGCCTTCATCAGTGGGCTGCATGTTATCAACAAGTGGAAAATGTGTTCCGAGTTTTAAAAAAATGTGTTCCGTACGATAAATAGTATGCACTACGTACGGTACGGGGCACTAAAGGATCGAACCGTGCAACGACTTCCAAAACATTGTGTTTGTCGTTCTAACAACACATTTATTCAACCAACAAACAAAATACACTACTGATTGTACATTGAAAACAGCAGCAGCAGCAACCAGGGCTGGGGGTGCAACAGAAGCAGTAAACAGGCCAGAAGAGTGAAGACACAGCTCTCTCTTCCAGACCAAACATCAGCCATCATTACAAAAGGGCTACCAAAAAAGAACAAGTGTATGCATCAAACTAAATAAAGATCCTACTACACCAAGTGTACGCATCTAACTAACTGGCTCAGTTAGACGTTACTATTTATTTTTTTCGAAACGGAGGCAAAAGAATTGCCTCGTCGATTAATTAAGAAGAAGAGAATTGCCTGGTTAATATACGGAAAACCGGGCTAAAACTGAAGACGTTACTATTTATTAAGCTGCAGTGGAGTCGCAGATGGAGAGGAGTGGGAAACTTCACTGGTTCGGGTGCGCAGCAGCACAGCCGCGGTGCGACCATGGACCATGGACCTCGTGGGTCCCAGCCGTCAGGCTCTCCACGTAAAGTCCTCTTCCGATGACTCTCGTTTGTTGACCACGCCGCACCGAACGCAGCGAGGCGGTGGACGACGGCGAGGCCCCGGACGGGAACGACTCGAAGATGGGAAAACGCGGCAGTGGAGTCACAGATTGAGAGGAGGAGAAGGGTTATAACTGGTTCTGTTGCAGCGTGGGTCTGTAGTCTGTGGAGAATAACAGGAGGTGTCGAGGGGTGGAGGGATAGCCTGGCCGGTGGTGGGGTAGCGCTCCGCAGCGATGCGTGCTAAGCAGAGCCGCTAGCCGCCGGAGGCCGGACCAGGCGGTCCCGGCGATGCTGGAGGAAGAAGACGAGAGATTGAAGGTGCATGACGGCCGTTGGATATAAATCCAATGGCTGTGGATGACACAATCATTTGTTGACCAAGTTGACAACGCCCTGCGTAGGCTTCGACCTATTGGCCCACATGTCAGCCTGCAAAAATGCGGCATATATTTAACCCATGTTTTCTAGAATGTACAATCCATTTGCTGGGCTGGGTGAACAAATAATTTCGCGTCAATTAGGCCCATTTATATTTTCTAAGAAATCCCAGCACATTTGCACTTCCTTGAAATACACGTATTAGGTGGGATCGTTATATATACTCCCTCCGTCCGGAAATACTTGTCATCAAAATGGATAAAAGGGATGTATCTAGATGTATTTTAGTTTTAGATACATCCCTTTTTGTCCATTTTGATGACAAGTATTTTCGGATGGAGGGAGTATAATGTTATGTTAGAAGGAGCAATTAATATCAAAAAATAAACCGGAGATGCACATTATATATATAATTAAGAAATTAGCGAGTTATTGCTCAAAATAAAAATGAGCGCATTATTATTAAATTGGTCCTTCAAATCTTCGCGAGCTTTTGTACGCAATCACCAGGATTTTCCTTGCCTGTGAGTCAAAAACAACCACGATTTTCCTTGCCAACTTCCGTTAAACATTTACTTTTATAAGTTGGGATGTTTTTATAATGTATATATAAGTCTCTATAAAATATACGATAATAGTAATAATATAAATATATATAATGTGGTTAGAAGGGAAAACATAAATTGGACACAGCATTACTTTTATAAGAGACCTGCATTTTATACCCCATAGTAGGCATACTAACAAGTTCACACACAAATACAACAGAAAAGGTAAACATTCATATCAAAATCAGGTTCACAGGACACGTTCATATCCATAGCCAGCATTCACATCAACAACTCAAAAGATTCATATATACACAAGCTCAGCATATCTATGCATCCAAATGATTGATAGATCACACGACAATATTCATACATAATTTACAAAAAGATTCAGATATACACATGTTCAGTATGTTTATGCATCCAAATGATTGAGATCACAGCCAATATGATCCATGGACGAACTTTAATTACCTAGGGTACAGACTGGTAAATGGTGTTCAATCAGAGGTACTTCTTGCTAAAATTAGTTCTTGTACGAGTAAACTTTCGAGTACATAAGAGGCGGCATAGACAATCTGAACTTTGCTTGTAGGTTTATCCTCAAATAGTGGCCTCGTGCGGAGGGAGGTTTGAGCAACTTGGCCACTACTTTCATCCAACCAGTTTACTGGGTCATCTTGGTCCTGTATCTCGCCAAAACTCTACATTGAAGACGAGAAAGGAGGCGGTTGAGAAAATGAACCACCCAAATTTTTTGTGCAGTTCAACTGAAATGGAGCATCCTTGGCGTGCAAACTGATTAAGTGCCAAATGAATATACGCGTCAACCAACTTGTCTTTAGACTCCATGCCATATAGTTCGCTACCATATGTGCCGATAACCAAAAGGCACAAGTTGGGACCAAAGACTGGACTGCGTTTTTCTGGGCTATGCACCAAGCAATATCTTTGGTGTTCACTCTCCTAACACTTGGAGTTTGACAATTGGTTGATGCCGGTTGATACTCGAATGAATATAGGCACTTCTTGTCAACATTGATGCTTGTTTGAGTGAACTTTGGAGTACATAGCAGCAACATAAGTACCTATCCATCTGATCATTTTGTGCAGTTCTACTGAAATCACCCGATGTAATGATCTGCCTACGAGTTCAGGCTCCAAATTACTCCTTTATGAAATCGGCAAATAGTAGCACAATACCAAATTACCAATACATATGAAAGGCACAATAATCAGGATAAAGACCAGTACCAACCTGTGTGAGGTAGCATATCAATTACTATTTCCTTTGACTGGAAGCCGAGATAAGCCAAGCGACTGACAGCAAAGGAAGAAAGCATGCGGAGTTTAGCAACTGACAGGAAAGGACGAAAGCTGTCGAGGCAATGAAGCACCCAAAGTTTTTGTGCAGTTCCACCAAAATCGAGCATCCCTGTTGGCACATATATTGAGAGAGTGAGATTACTGTAATAGTGGACTAGTTTATGAAACATACACTAACAAATAGAAGCACCCTCATTATCTTAATGGGTAAAGTTGGCAACATAGTAGTCTTGCTTAAAGAGAGGTATTAGTTTATTTAATCAGTGCAATTAGCTCAACTCAACACTCGAAGCATTGCCATTTATCATAGGTTGCAAAACTTTAACATGCAAAGATAAAGGAGTTTCTCATGACAGTAGCACGATACAAATAGAGATGACAGCAAACTAATATGGATGAAGGCCTTAGGCCCGTACCAACCTAAGAAAAAAAGCTTATTCATGTAGTCCCATAAGAGATGATAAAGCACTCACTGGAATCACACAATAGTATATATTTTTGTGCACTTCAAATGTATGGTTGAAATCACTCTTGTTTACCAGTGCTGAGATTATATCGAAAGATTATCAAGAACTGCCAGCAGAGTTATAGCACTGCCTGGGATACAGTTCATTGTATTGTCTTGTGTAGTTCCATTTAATGTATGATTGGCACAACATGATCCCTGTTTGCACAAGTAGGAACAAGGTGAAACCTTCATTAGCTTAGTGAGAAAGGATAGGAAGACATTAGCATATTACTCAACCAGTAGCATCAAATTCATGATGGACAATACGCAAAACATTGCCTCATTGAACCAATGGCAATAAATTGACATGCAAAACAATAGCACTATTATGTCATGACACTAATAATATTCCCTCCCTGCTCCACCACATGATTCACCTCCATAGACAAACATACACACGTACATGATTCAGCATAGGGTCCTACTAAAGATTTGTTTAACTCCAATAGGAAAATTAGGCAGTAATAAATTAGTGGTACTTAAGTACTCCTAATTAATTAAGTGAGACAGCAGAAGTGGAAGGGCTCCCTAGAGGATCATCTCACATGTAAGGTAGTCGTTGCCGGAGCCCTTGAATGGCCTCGACTGAGGCCTCTGGCTTCAGCAAGATCGCCTTGGCACTGTTTATTCTTCTTCTTCCTCTTCATGCTCTGTTTCTCTTTCTCCTCACCAGTTGGTGAAACCAAGTACATGATTGGCCTTCTAATTCAGAATTGGTTTTGTCAGTGAGGGAGTACAAGTGTACTAGTAAAAAACAGCATTATTTTCTCATGGCAGTCAGAAAATAGAGATGAACACATGCATTAAATATCATTCTTACCTAAAGGAAGTTTATGGCGCCAATATGGATGATGAGGATTGGAACACATATCTCCTTGTGCAGTTCCACCAAAATGAACCAACTGTTCCATTCTGACATTCCAGTTAAACAGCACAAAAGTCACTTCTTTTAAGAAGAGTTTTGTGCAGTGCACCAAAAGGTCACAACAGCAACCAGGTGAATTGGATATCCATGTTTGCACAAAAAAGGCACAGAGGAAACAGTCAGAGTCTGAAACAATTACAGGCAAAAACATTTGGCTAAACTTGTCATGGCTTATAACAGTGGGTGCACCAGCAGTCCAGCAGCATGTACGTAAACAGGGGCATAAAGTGGTGATTCATAGTTTGTTGCCCCGAGAAACAAACATCCAAGAAACATATCTGGGTTGGTCCCATTTTGGTTCACTCTAGCCACCTACTCCTATGTGTGGATAGCAAATCTAGTCCTCGTCATATCACTGTGTACAGCGTTACCCCTATATTTCCCTTTTCGACCAAGAGACCGGTTGGATGACCAGTCTGTACTACTTTCACCCCCTTTCCTTCCTGTTTGTACCAAGTCCGATGTACATACTAAATTCCCCCACCCCCACTTTATTTCTTGTTTGAACCAAGTACTCCCTCTGTCCGGAATTACTTGTCATCAAAATGGATGTGTCTAGAACTAAAATACATCTAGATACATCCATTTCATTGACAAGTAATTTCGGACGGAGGGAGTACAAGATTAGACTCCATGCAGTAGCTTTACCTCTAACAATAGAAGAAAAAAATATGTGACGTTGGACCATCCGATCGAGAGGGGCTGAGAGGTAGAAAATGATGCACATGACGCGACGTTGCGAGCTAGGTAAGTAGAGCTAAGGCGGTTTTGAATGAAGATATACCTGAAGGTCGTCAGGATGTGGATAGGTGGGCGGCGGGAGGCCGCATCTGCCCACAGGCAACGACGAAGGGATCGGAGGACCTCCCGCGCCGGCGCTCGGCCAGAGATAACGGTGCGGCCGGCAGTGGGTCTCCTCCCTCATAGTCGACGACGGCCTAAACGCTGCCCCTCCTCCCCTTCACCGGCGGAGGGGGATACGTCCGGATCTGTAACCAGCGGTGAGGATAGAAAGCCAGTGTTTTTTGAAGGGAGAAAGATAGTGTTACTACCCATATCTTGTTTAAATCTGGAGAGGATGAGAGTGTGTGAATAGAGCAACCCTAACAAGCAAGCGCGGAGGCTCCGGCCTATATATACGTAGTGAGCAACCCTAGCAAGCAAGCAACCCCTATCTTCGTCAACTCGTATAAGACCAAGAAATTTGATTACTACAACACCCTCTCCCTCGCGGACTAAGCACCGATGCCTTAACTGCACTTGCCTTTGGTTGCATGACAGGAGGGCCAACCACCTGTTGGGCCCACCTGTCATGGACGCAAAGGCAGGAGCAGTAAGTTGAAGCTTTCGCTATCCCTCCCGCACGAGGTGGACGGACATGCAGCAGTGAATTCGATACTGTAGAAGTAGGAGTAACATCATTATTGTTCGTCTTCTTGAAGAGGCGAAGAGCCAAGCGCAACTCGAACGTGGTAGTTGCGAACGCTCGCGCGGTGCAGTTCCTTGGAGTACTAGCCAGACTCTTGCATCAGACAAAATTGCTATTGTTTAACAATTAAACTCCATTATCCATTGGTTGATACTCATTCTGCATAGGTCCACGCGCTTAGCACCGTTTCCTCCTGGGGTCACCAATGTTTATTTGCTAATTAATAGCATTGCATGCAATAAACTAGCCATTGCAAGTCATTAAAAGCATGCACACCTCTCATCTCTTATTGGTTGATATGTCAAGAAACAAGAAACAAGGTAGAAGTTAATGCACCGCGCCTAAGTGTTTTGGGACTATTTGGTTTTCGTAAGATGACTTACACACCTAGACGGAGGGAGTAGTATAGCCCTGTAAACCGGAAAGGAGTATTTGCCTTTCTAGAGATTTCAACAAGTGACTAGACTACACCGTGTGTAGTACTCCCTCCCTTCCGGTTTATAGGGCTCAAATCTCAAATCTCATGAACCAAGGCATTTTGCGATTGGAGGAATGTATCTCGTACTTTACAAAACTACCCTAATTAAACTCATGCATTAATTACGTAGTTCTCTCGTTTTCCTCTCCACCTTGGTCGCGGTGCACAATATTGAGCACTCCTATATGACTAGCCGCTCTATCTACATGCGGGACATTTCAAAGCATCCGGGCCCGCGTGCCATCCACCAAATCATAGTGAGGTGCTATAGTCGAGACTCACCTGTAACCTCGGTGTGGCCGTCATGACATGTCATATCACAAAACCCACACCTTTACCAGCAGTGGTAAGGTGGCCTCCAAGTTGGACCGGACGAAGCAACCATCATTTCACTGGAACGCTCGTTCAAGCCCTTTCTTCCCTTTCTTGAAGAAAACCTCACTCCAGGCAACTCACTTCTGCCATTTTTCTTCTGTATCGACGAAGGAAAGGTGGGCGAATTAGTTATGCTGCTATATTTTCATTCCAAGAATCTTCTTTTTGTGAAGCACCGACCGATTCTCACATCCTATTCTTTTCCTGTTTTCATTGCGATTGTGGTTTCCTTTCGATTGCTTTTTGTTTGTCAGTTCATTGATGGATCCTGGAGCACTAGGCAAAGAGTTGCCGGCGGACAACCCACTGAAGACAGCGATCTCCAGGAAGCGAGCACTGACCAACGAGTTGACCATGTTGGCGGGCCAACCCATGGAGACGAAGAACTCCAAGAAACAAGCATTGGCCAAAGAGTTGAGGATGTTGGCGGACGAACTCCTCAAAGGAAGTTGGAAGAACAGCAAGGGTCCCATTGTGCCTACCCCAGGAACTCTGATTGCCACCTATGTGAGGCTCAAGACCAAGTTTGAGGAGATAGTCACCGTTGAGAAGCAGTATTCCCCTGGCAAGGTGATGGCCCCCATCGAGGACGAGGAGATGGCCCCTGGAGGGTGAGATCCCCCGGTGAGCTACACAAGGTAAAAAATAATGGCTTATTACCATAGTTGTGGTTTTTGATTATTTTCAATGTGCTTGCTAATATGTTAGGGTTGTGTAGGTGCCGGTGGACGTCCTTGATGATTCCGATGTCGTGGCCCGTCCTGTTGGCATCGCCCCGGAGATCAATTCCGATGCCGCTGTCCATCCTATGGACATCGCCCTAGAGATCAATTCCAATGTCGCGGTCAGTCCTTCGGACATTGCCCCAGAAATCGATTCCCATGCCGCTGTCCGTGCTGTGGTCATTGCCCAAGAGATCGATGATAAGAAATAGTTGGTCGCGCTAATCCTTCAGGGTAGTTTGCATTGCCCTGTGTTTAATTACCAGAACGATGCGTGTTATCAAAACATCTTAGGGCTAGTGCACTGTCTTGTGTGGGTGGATCTTGCTACTTTTGTTTGATAGTGAATCATGCGAACCCTCTCTGAGTTATGGAAACAGATGTATCCTCACTAGCTTTTTATGTAATATATGGCATTATTAGATGTAAGTTTGAACTGTTTATCATATCAACGGGGCTTGTTTGATGATTCTTGGTGTTAGTAGGCTAGCTACTGTGCAAGCTATAATACTTGCAAAACACTCACCGAAGAGAAACCTTGGGGCTGATGAGCTCGTGGTATGCTTATACTAATCCCTCGTCGATCGACCAATAGCCCTAGCTCCTAAAATTGTAGGTTTAGTGATCGATGACCTAGGCGGGCTAGTTTGGCCTAGTGGGTTTCAGTGATATGACGTGCAACACAAAATCATAGCAGTGCATAGACGTACTCCCTCCATTCCAAAATAGATGACCTAGGCGGGCTAGTTTGCCCTAGTGGGTTTCAGTGATATGACGTGGTATAGTGCCGTCCAGTCTTCGCGTGTGGTAGCAGTATTGCGGGTATAGTAAGTTTTCTTGAAGAAGCGGAATTCAACGAAGTCATGATGGTTCCTTCGTCCGAACAACTTACAGTGGGAAAGGTTGGGACTGCGATACGACCGGGGTAGACCAGGATAATTTTGTGCATGGCAGGTGGACTAGGATGGTCGACGTCCCACATGTCAGCGAATGAAAGTATTCTTTCTGATATAGAGGACGAGCAACGAGTATTCATTGTTTATTTTTGATGAAAGCTATTGTCTCCACTGTTACGACGGAGGAGTGTGAAACACGGCAGCCCAGTGAACTTGGCATGTGCACCACTCCCTCCTTCCTCATGTAATGCCCAGGTTACAACTTTTTCTCACTTTCCTTTATCTATTTCCTCTCAAATGTTTTTTACCTTTCTTTTTTTAACACACAATTGTTTTTATGCCTTTTTTAGAATTATTTTTTCTATACCTAGGAGCATGTGTAGAGACGGGCTCTTGCAGAGCCCACTCCTTGACTTTGTCAATGCCTCTCTCTCCTCCACAAAAGGAGTACTACTTGCTATGCATGCATGCGGCGGGCAGGTGGCGTCTTGAGGGGCCAGGGCGGTGAGAGCGGGCTCCGAAAGCGGTCCGGACTCTAGCATAATTTTGATTTTTACAGTATTTCTTTCTCCATTGACAGGTAGGCCTGCGTAGATAGATAAAGAACACGAGCTGATGAGGCGCATGCGGACTGTTTGACTGGTCAACCAGACAAATACGGAGCTATATGCTGAGCCAGTGACCGTATAATCACCATATCTCGTATACAATGACCAAAGTGAGCTATCAAGACAAGTTCGATGACCGCCAATGCATTTTACTCGGTAATAAATGACCAGGATTGAAGGGGAATCCAAATTTTCTTCGTCTTCTGTCCTTGAGCTCTTGACAAACCAATGCACTATACGGTTGTCCGGCCACTCCACCCCAGAGCTCTCACCAAGCGTCGTTCATGCCACCGCGCCGCACACTAACCGGTAAGACAGCGATGGCATCCCGCTGCGCCGAGTTCCTCACCGCCCACGACCGCACACAAAATGGTAGGGAAGCGATGGCATCCCGCCGTGCCGAGTTCATCACCGCTCGCGACCTCACAACTATGTGGGAGGAATTTGAAGATGCCAAGGCCGAATGGGCGGTAGAGCAAGAGGCGACCAAAGCCGCACAGAGGGAGTGGAAAAGTCAGAAAGCACTCAAGAAATAAGAGGCATGTCGCCGCAAGAAAGAAAAGGACGCACGCGCTGCTGCGGAGAGGTCGGCGAAGATCCAAGCACGGTGGGGTGTCGCCGACAAAGCCGGGAAGGAGAACGACGGCGTCTGGCCAGCATGTGAGAAGTAGTAGTACTAGTAGTTAGTGTGTGTGTGTGTGTGAGTATGAGCATGTACCAGTACTACTAGTTACTACTATAGTTTTTAGAGCAAATTACCAGTACATTAGCCTAGACTAAATGGAAAAAAATCCTATCCTAAGCATCAAATGGCATCTCTTTCTCTATAGGAATTGAGATGCATGTCATCTCACTTCCTATGATTTTCATATTCCTATCCTATGAACGAAAGGAGGCCTTTGTTGGAGTAACTACTATAGCTAGCAGTACTGCTGGTACAGTAGTTTTCTTCAAGAAGCGGAATTCAACGAAGTCATGATGGTTCCTTCGTCCAAGCAACTTCAAAGTGGGAAGTGGGCCTGTGATTTGACGGCTCATTAGTCATTGTTACTGCGGCGCGGCGACCTGGGTGACTCCGTTGGAGTTCTGCGTGCATGGCAAGTGGACCAGGATGGTCGACGTCCCACATGTTGGCGAACGGAAGTATTCTTTCCGATATTGAGGAGGAAGGAAACCGCGTGGTATAGTATCACTGCTGATTGGTTCGCAAAAAAATAGTATCACTGCCGATTTATAATTATTTTTTATTTCTGATGAATGCTAGTGTTTCAACTCTTACGATGAAGGGTGCCAAACACGGCACGTGCTGGATGTCCCACATGTCAGTGAAAGGAGTGGGACATGAACAGCGTGGTAGAGCCCAGCGTAAAAAATAGCATGGTAGAGGATCTCCACTTCTTCCACTTCTGGGTCGGAGACCACACGTAGTAGTACTTAGTAGTATGAACGATACAAAGTGCGACCTGGAGACAAAGACACGTCTAGTTGGAAGGTCTCGAGGCACATACACGTAAACAAATATAAAAGTTAATATGTGCCTCCAACTAATATAGTAGTAGTAGAGTACTTAGGCACATACTCCATAACATCACCGTGCATTGCACGTACAACATTTAGTGGTAGTACGTAGTAAGAGACAAATGCCGCCCAAGAGTTCCCTTCTCGACCTACTTTTGGGTGTTTGGTAGAGTGTATGGAGGGTGCATGAGCCCACACTAGTTTAGCACAAATAGACTAGAAGCATGCATGAAGAGAGCATGCATGAAGAGGGGTGTTGAGTTGAGCATGCATGAAGAGGGAACAACTATGCTGAGACAAGAATGCAACCAAACACACCCTATATGCCACGCATGTTCATACCATTTGTGCCTTTCTACTTCACTTACTGTGCTACATTACTCAGGTTCGTACATCCACTCCTAGGTACATGTTCGTCTCGTAGTTCCAGTCCCACGTGTTCTTCATATAGATGGAACGATCCTTGCATAACACGTGCACCTTGATGCTAGATGTCTCGCGTGTTGGCAAAAGGATGAACAAAGCTCACGTAAAAAATAGAGTGGAATAACATAGATTTCGGATGACCGAGAAGGAGCAAGGAACCTCGTGATGGAGCGTCTGCACTCATAATATTTAATATTATTCAACGATATAAAATTAACCGATCATCTCCACAGTGGACTGGAAGAGTACGAAACACGGCAGCCCAGTGTAGTATCATACTAGTACATGGCTAACCCACGCTATCACCATACTTCTTGGCTTCCGTGTGACACCTATCTCTAGTAATCCAGCAGCCTGTATCGCTTCTCCCTCCTCGTCTCTATCAAAGTGCGGCGGGCTGGCGTTTTTGCCGTCTATTGAGGTCGGTTAACTATCACATGTTAGAGACATGCCAAGAGCATTCTAAAAAAAATCCTTTCACGTTTCGTTTTCAAAAAGAAAAAATCCTTTCACGTACGAATTTGCTTGTATGCTTTGAGCAACTTGCATGTCCTATACTGCTCATGTTTGATACTCTAACTTAGCTAGAGGTTAGACTAACTCATGACTAACCCTGAACTAACTGTAGCCAAAGAGCTGTTTGGGTGACAGGGTTAGATTGACAATAAACGCACTTCATGGAGAGAGAAAAGTGATTTTTCAGTGGTCCCAATGAGAACTATCTCCAGTTAGCACCTCTTGGGTGGGATAGTTTTTTTGGTGGGTTCGGTGCAACTTGCTCCAATTTAAACCCTGATGCTTGGATAGTTTAGGGCTATTTGAGCCCCAACTAGCTCAAACTAACTCTAACCCATGGATCCAAACAGGGCCTATGGCCAGTCTCGACGCGGAGCAGTCGCATGCACCGGAAAGCAGCGCTCTCTCGGCCGTAGCGCCACTTCAAAGCCGCCGCTAGTGAGAGGTCGCCTCCGCTCTGGCCGGGCATTAATGCGGCACTGACGCTCCAGGGCGACGCTGACCGTTTCACGCGGGAAGCGCGCGCTGGCAAGGGAGTATAGGTTTTGAACCGTTTCAGGTGTAGTACTGGTAGTTTGCAAAACTACTCAATTATTGCACTCGGTTTCCTAAGAAATTGTGGTAAAAAACGTTATTCCACAGCCCGCTTCCCTTCTCCTTCCTCTTCCACCGCCCGCGCACGTCCGCAGGAAGCGACTGGTCAACCCTTATATAGGAGTGCTAGCACAAAAAGATGCATGCATGACCACTAAAATTTCCATATTAAAGCGCCGCTCCGGCGGGAGTATGGCATATGTTGTTACCTTCGGCCGGCCCATGGCTACCAGGCAACGGCGACCAGAGAAGAGGCGGCGGGAGGGGAATGAATGCAGCTACTATTTGGGTTCACCTTCCGGCTTAAATAAATGCGCAACATCACGTGTACCCGTGGGTGCACAAATTGTAACATACGTGTCTGCTTAATTGGGCGTCACGTAACTGGTGTGTGAGAGAGAGAGATTCTGAGAGACAGAGTGCATGTGTGTGACTCGACTCTTCGGACATGTACTCAACCTTTTGCATCGGGATATAAGTATAATGGTATTTACTTTAGCTAGTGATTTATGTGGCCATGTTAACGTGGTTGTGTCAAAAAAAATGTCACTTCCTGCTCGTGATTTGCATTATATAATAACAAGCAAGATTCTCGTGCATTGCACGAAACATCAATATGCATTTTTTTATAGAACACATGTTGTGATTGACCCATGCAGGAGTAATCCCATGTGTAAAAACTAATGATATCTCAAGAATTTTATCGAAAAACTGGTATCTCGAGAATGTCATCAAAAAAATGAAAGATGAGAGATAAGGCGAGGAGGAGTGGAGCATGGTGGTGACTGGTGGTCGGAACGGAGGCATGGGGATGGACGGCGCCGGCAGGCGGCAGTGGATACCATGCATGCTAGATTGTTCCAGAGACTTATTCCTTTTTTAATTGCTGAGCAATGAGGTTGCGAGAGATAATGATGTGGAGAGAGGTGCCGGTATCTTTTGTAAAATTATCATAGTTTGCTTTCTACCCTCAGATATAGATCATATGGTCTGTATTACAAGATGGCAGGCACACCATCACCACCAACTCGTTTTTTATAAGGGTACAGATGATAAGTTTGCTGACTACTAAAGTAAAGTGGAATTTGTCCATGTTATGCAAGTAAATAAAGGTGATTGTTTATCATACGGGTAAGGTTGGATGAAGGGTGGTAGGAACAAATGCTCCGCCTAGAGCATGTGTGTGTGAGATGGAGTCTTAGTGTGTGTGTGTGTGGGGTGTGTGTGTGAGTGAGAGAGAGAGGAGAGAGAGATGGAGTCTTAGTTTGTGTGTGTGTGTGAGAGA